>NC_041397.2:147177703-147477703 GCF_900747795.2 Erpetoichthys calabaricus
GGATTCCCACAGGGCATCTTGGGATGTGGAGTTCGGTTTCTCGGCCCTAGTGGGTGCCGTGGGTGCCGCCAGCGGGTGCTGTGAAAGGACCTGGGGAATCATGCTTCCCTTATAAGTATAAGTACTTCTGGGCAGATTAAAGACCTAAAATTCTCCCTCTGACCAGGAAGTGCTGGCAAGTCATGTGGGAGGAAGAACAGGAGCACTTCTGGGTCAAGGACAATATAAAGGACTGCTGTGAACCCAGCAAGGGGGCCAGAGTCAGGTGGAGGTGGACGAAGCTTGCTCGGAGGTGTGGAGGAGAAAAGACAATTGTGTTTGTGATTATTATTACTGTTAATTTGCCTGTATTATTATGGCTGTGGTGCGCTGTTGAAGAAGAAAACAATTAAAAGAACTCCTTTGTGCCTTTACCTGATGTCCTGATTGTCTGTTGGGTTTAAAAGGGCAACAGTGCCACCTAGCATTCATGACACTTTTAACTATTATGACATTCAAAAAGCAAATGTTTAAAATACATATTACTAATTATGTTGTCTAAGTAAAAATGCCATAAGATATATCAAAACTGTAGTTTGCTGGAGTTTGAAAGAAAAAATGGTTTCAAGGAAATTAACACAATTTGTTATCTAAAATGTATTCCTAGTCATGTGAGAATTATTGACACCTACCACATTCCCTTCTGAAGTAACCAGCTTGCATTTTTCACCTTTTGTTTTTGGAGGAAGGTGTAGAGAAATTTTGGTGTAGATTGGAGGCAAGAAGTAGGATAGACAATGGAATACTGCAGGTGGTGTTTTTGTCAAAGGTTGGAGGAGGTATACCATTTTGAAAGAGTGTAGGACAAAGTTGGCATTGCACATTCTGCTAGGCTATCATGGCACAGAAGACCTGTTAAGAAAACAGATTTAACAAGGATGCAGGCATCCAGCTGCACAAACCCGCATTTGCATTCCAAACTAAGTGACTGGACTCCAGCTTGTACCAGGATCTGCCTGGACTTCATCTGATAACAAATGCATAAATCAGAGGTAAACTGATAAGGTAAACTCTCTCCAGAAGGCATGAAATGTATTCAGTCAAGGACAAAGATCTACAATTCAAGGGATGACAACTAAGATGGAAAGAAGAACCCACCTATTACAAGAAACTGATTTTGGAACTGGAAGTGACTTTAATCCAATCAAGAGAAGGTTCAACCTTTCTTTAAAAACACATGCACCCTGTCTCTCGAGTTTGAAGAAGAATCTCTTTCTCTCTGAGCTCTCTGAGGTATTCGCTGGATACTCCCTGGGATTCTCTCAGGGAGGGGTAACTCTCCAAAATGACTTTCTGTCAAACTAAAAGCTATGAGCCTCTTGCTTGGAGAGTTGAATTTGACAAACTGTTGTCTTTGTGGACCAGAACCTGAGACCTAGTCAGTCAAGCCAATGCTGTGTGCCAGTACAGAAGGGAAGTTCAGCATCTAAACTCTTCGGCTAGAATGAGTAATGCCTTTTCCCTATGAAGTGGTAAACACAGAAGAAGACAAGCTGAGGAGGCAGCAGCACATCACTGTCAAAAGATCACACAGCAAAGACAAAGAGTGCACTCCAACTCATGAATAATCTTCCACTTGAACATGAAGCAACAACAAAGCAAAAACTCCATAAAATATCAGACATTATCCATAAGGACTTGGTATGATAAATGTATTTGTGCCAAGATAAAACAGAACTCTAAATACCATAAACAGCCAGCCTATATGTTATTATGTTTGTCTGTTTAGTCTGTCTGTGTCCAGTCTTATATGTAAATATATATATTGTGATGGACGGCTGGCAGCTCAACCCGGCCGACATACCCAGGACGCTAGATGGTGACTTCCCTGTAGCATAGTGGTGCCCCAGATTCCCGCAGGGAATTCGGCTTCACAGCCCTGCTGGGTACAGTGGATGCCACCAGGGAGACACGGGGATTTCTGCTTCCCATATAGCCCGGAAGTATTCCCAAGTAATAGGGACAGAAGGACAGAAGTACTTCCGGGCTGAAGAGAAATGCAACTCTCCATCTGACCTGGAAGTGCTGATGAGTCACATGGATGGAAGGACAGAAGCACTTCCGAGTCAAGGACTATATAAAGGACTGGTGGAGACCCAGCAAGGGAACCAGAGTTGGAAAATTATTGGGATGATTAGTGTGTGTATTGTGGATGTGGTGCTTTGGAGGCACTATAGGCACTTTAAACCTGTGTCCAGAGTACCTGTCTGTTGGGTTTCACAGGGTAACAGCATCCCCCAAGTGTCCACAATATATCTATATACATATATATATATATATATATATATATATATATATATATATATATATATATATATATATATATATATATATATATATATATGGAGATATCATATTTCTATACTACTTATGTTTATAAATAAATTATATTATATTATTCTGTTTCTTAAAATGAGTGTGCCTCAGTTACCTTGATATATAAGTCTATCGCCCAGAATCCTGCCTCCTACAACAGAGAAAGGTAAGGTAAATAAAGTAGGAGTCTTTCTGAAATATTGAATTAATCCCATGTCATTATGGCACCATCATGGGTGGATGTCTTATTAATAGGGTAAAGATGATCAAATCAATCTAAATTCCTGCATGAGGTAGGATGAAGGACAGAGTTTTACCTCATGGAGCAGGGAGGAGTGAATTTTTTGTCTTACTAGGAGAGGACCCTAGCAGTTAGTGGGGTGGTTTATCCATTTACCCACCAGTGTACCACCCTGCAGACCATATTTGTTACTCCATTCACCTTATGCCAATGAAGCTCTGGTTGGAAAAGACCTCTTTACCCCATCCCATGGTCACTTTGAGCCATTCTCAGAATCCATTTTGGTGTCAGGGATAGTGCTATATTTGTAATGAGGATACTAGGCTAGATGCATCACCTATCAGCCTTTGGTGTCCTTGCTCTTCTTAGCCCTCCATAAGCCATGAGTGTCAGTTGTTCATCTTAACAATCCTGATGTCCTTCTTTTGAAACTGTGAACTCAGTCCTTGGGCTTTCCTCTTGGAGCCCAATATGCTCGGGGTGAAAATGTCAACTTCCTCCAAAGATATCTCTGACTTTGTAGCTATTTATGTAACGTGTTAAACAGAGGTGGCATTTCACACTACTTGCAATGACTCCCACCTTATTCTTTGTGTCCTTTATCTCTGTCTAATGGTTTTCTAAGATACGCCCATTGTTGAGAATTTATACCTTATTCATATGTCTGAATAACTGAGGACTGATTCTGTAATCTATGCGTCTTGTTTGGGATCTTTTAGTGGACATTGTGGTTTATAGTTTAGTGCCTCAGCTACCAGGTCACACTATCTATAAGATGCAGAGTCAGGAAGGAGGTTATTTTGTATTGCTTTCATTGTGCTGACCATGACAATATTTACATACAGTAGGAAACCTATAAGGTTTTAGTAATCCCAGTTTACTTCATCCATCCATCCATCCATCCTCTTCCGCTTATCCGAGGTCGGGTCGCGGGGGCAGCAGCTTGAGCAGAGATGCCCAGACTTCCCTCTCCCCGGCCACTTCTTCTAGCTCTTCCGGGAGAATCCCAAGGCGTTCCCAGGCCAGCCGAGAGACATAGTCCCTCCAGCGTGTCCTGGGTCTTCCCTGGGGCCTCCTCCCGGTTAGACTTGCCCGGAACACCTCACCAGGGAGGCATCCAGGAGGCATCCTGATCAGATGCCTGAGCCACCTCATCTGACTCCTCTTGATGCGGAGGAGCAGCGGCTCTACTCTGAGCCCCTCCCGGATGACTGATCTTCTCACCCTATCTTTAAGGGAAAGCCCAGACACCCTGCGGAGGAAACTCATTTCAGCTGCTTGTATTCGCGATCTCGTTCTTTCGGTCACTACCCATAGCTCATGACCATAGGTGAGGGTAGGAACATAGATCGACTGGTAAATTGAGAGCTTCGCCTTGCGGCTCAGCACCTTTTTCACTACGACAGACCGATGAAGAGCCCGCATTACTGCGGATGCCGCACCGATCCGCCTGTCGATCTGATGCTCCATTCTTCCCTCATTCGTGAACAAGACCCCGAGATACTTGAACTCCTCCACTTGGGGCAGGATCTCGCTACCAACCCTGAGAGGGCACTCCATCCTTTTCCGGCTGAGGACCATGGTCTCGGATTTGGAGGTGCTGATTCCCATCCTAGCCGCTTCACACTCGGCTGCGAACCGATCTAAAGAGAACTGAAGATCACGGCCTGATGAAGCAAACAGGACAACATCATCTACAAAAAGCAGTGACCCAATCCTGAGTCCACCAAACCGGACCCCCTCAACGCCCTGGCTGCGCCTAGAAATTCTGTCCATAAAAGTTATGAACAGAATCGGTGACAAAGGGCAGCCCTGGCGGAGTCCAACTCTCACTGGAAACGGGTTCGACCAAGCTCTGGCACCGATCGTACAGGGACCGAATAGCCCTTATCAGGGGGTCCGGTACCCCATACTCTCGGAGTACCCCCCACAGGATTCCCCGAGGGACACGGTCGAATGCCTTTTCCAAGTCCACAAAACACATGTAGACTGGTTGGGCAAACTCCCATGCACCCTCCAGGACCCTGCTAAGGGTGTAGAGCTGGTCCAGTGTTCCGCGACCAGGACGAAAACCACACTGTTCCTCCTGAATCCGAGGCTTGACTATCCGATGGACCCTCCTCTCCCGGACCCCCCGAATAGACTTTTCCAGGGAGGCTGAGGAGTGTGATCCCTCTGTAATTGGAACACACCCTCCAGTCCCCTTTCTTAAAGAGGAGGACCACCACCCCGGTCTGCCAATCCAGAGGCACTGTCCCTGATGTCCATGCAATGTTGCAGAGGCGTGTCAACCAACACAGTCCTACAACATCCAGAGCCTTGAGGAACTCCGGGCATATCTCATCCACCCCTGGGGCCCTGCCACCAAGGACTTTTTTGACCACCTCGGTGACCTCAGTCCCAGAGATGGGGGAGCCCACCTCTGAGTCCACAGGCTCTGCTTCCTCATTGGAAGTCATGTTAGTGGGATTGAGGAGGTCTTCGAAGTACTCCCCCCACCGACCCACAACATCATACACAACATTTACTTCATATGTTTTCTTTATTCTCCACTGTATTATTGTATTGTGTATGCAATATAAATGACAGAAACAATATTTGTTGTTCCAATTCTTAATGAAATTTGATATTTTTGGATCTTTATTTCTATTAAATGTAAAGCAGTATCTGCTCATTACAACTAACTGAATAGAGATTCTACTGATGTTTTGTTATGTGTTGTTATACCAGAATGTGCACCAAAAGGGGACTTGTCTGATTCATTACAAAATAACTCTGCTCTGTGTGGAATATGGCCGGCAGCTTATCCTGGCCAATACCCCCAAGCCGCCAGATGGAGCCATCCCTGCAACATGGAGGGGCCCCGAATTCCAGCAGGGCATCATGGAACTTGGAGTCTTTCATCACAGCCCTGCTGAATACCATGGGGGCCGCCATGGGACGCTGCAGGGAGACTCAAGGACTTGTATTTTCCGTATAACCCGGACGTACGTCCTAGTCACAGGGACAGAGGAAATGATGTACTTCCGGGCTGAACAAAAGGAGTTTTCACCTGACCCGGAAGTGTTATAAAGTCACATGGACTGAGGGACAGAAACACTTCCGGGTCAAGGACTTTAAAAGAACTGTGGGAAATCCCAGCAGTAAGCCGAGTTGGGAGGAAGGGTGACTGAGCTGCTGGGAGTGGAGGATTGATTAATTGTGATTTATTGCAGTGATTTATTGATTATTGGAGTATTGTGGAGTGAAGGGTGCTTTGTGCACTTACTATAATAATAAATTTAATTATTGGACTTTTATCTGGTGTCTGATGAGTGGTCTGAGGGTTCAAGGGGACGATAGCACCCCCTATCTGTCACATCTGGAATGATCAAAAGCCATTTATAATTTCCTGCCCTAGCTTGTGTCCATTATTATTTCCACCTCTTCTTTTCAGGCTGTTTCTTAGTCTATAAAGTTATATTTATTGTTATTTGAGACCCAGAAAATTTTCCAGTGGTCTTGTTTATCTGGAGTAAAGGTGTGTGGAATGTGGGCTTTAAATGCATTGCTCTGAAATCTGAGCACTTTTTGATCATAATATCCAATTACATGTCCAGCAGCCAGGCATCGTCTTTTCCTGAGAAGGCGAGAAATGGTATACACCCTTTGTTCTCCCTTTTTGCAAAAGAAAGGTGGCCACCTCAGTCTGACGGTCTACTTTCAAAAACTTAACCTAGCCATGTGAAAGAAATATTAGATGAAAAGCATTCCATGAAACTGAAATATAAGGATTATTTGTTTAGTACTGACATACTGTATTAAGTAGCTAGATGTTAGTCTCGAGTTTTTAATGTCAAATTGTTTTGCAATGTTAGAAGATCCAATAAATGACAATATCAAAAGCAGCTTTGTTTAAAATAATTGGATTCAACATTTTGATGAAATACATGGTACCTTTTACTTTTCATAGTCTGTTCCCAGTTTTATTACTACAAAATTGCTCTTTTTAATGCTTGTAAAATTTCTTTTGTACCACAAAGTCAAACATTTAAAGAAACTAGTTTAGTCAACAAATAAACTATTCCCAATATTCTACATTGCAGTCTGCTGGCAAGCAATCCTAGATAGGGTACAATATGTACACCCACACTCATGCACAATGCAAAAATTAACTTAATGTACATGTCTTTAGGATGTGGGAGAAAAACCAGGAGCATCATTTATAAAACTTTGCATGGGTTCAAGTGTGAAAATATGCCAAAACAAAATCAGCTTTATAAAACCTGGCGTATGCAAATTTATAGGCAATTTACTGTTTATAAATCACAATCACCTGGTAAATATTAATACATGAATTTGCAATGAAGGCCACCCCTAAACATTCATATATAGAGCATGCTAATCAACCTCATACATATGAAATCATGAAGCTGCAGAAGTGTTGCAAATTGTCTTTTTTATGTTGGTAAAAACAGTTTTTTTTCTTAAATATATACACACACACATCAAATGAAAACTGGATATAGTTCCTCACAAGTCATTTAATAGCTTCTGGCACAGCAGTCATGATGGAGTGAAGCTTGGATGAGGTTCTGTTGACCTGTCGGCCAGTTCCCTGAGAAGTGATAAAATAGGTAGTCAATATAAACTGATGAAAAACCAAAACGTTTTATCAGTGCAAATACATAGCATTGACCCTCTTAAACGGGAAGTAAAATACAGTCCATACATACATATACTCATGTTCCCTCATCAAGTTTTCTTTTATAAATCCTGACTTTTGCATGGGAAGCTGCGTATGCACATCTCAAGTCTCTTTTTGTGCGTATGCAAGCTTTATATATAAGAAACCCGACTACTCTGAGAAAAACTCATTCAAGATGTGAAAACGTCACATGTTCAAGAAAAATCTCTGGGGTTTTGAGACATCAGCAGCAGTACATATCCACCACACAATTGTACCAAGAATTTTAGAAGTCACCATTTTCTTTTCATTAGTATTTGCTTTTGAGACTAGCATACATCAAGAAATGCGGGCTCCTCTTAACTCTGTCTAATCCCTTTTTTAAACCTGCCTATTCAAACAACAACATAATCAGAGCAAAAAAAAAAAACATAACATTTTCTTTAACTCACAAAAGGCATAGTGTTTTTGAATCCCCTCTACTAGTATAAATGAACTTTATCTTTCGCCCTCAAGGATTCATGTAGCCTGAATATTATTTTTTTTTCTTAATGTTCACAATTTAATGAGTTGCTCCTAAATTTCTGAACCACTCTCCCTGCTTTTCCTAATCTCTTTTGATGTAATGCAGGCCTTGCTTATCTCACTACCTCTCCAGGCTACCTACATCAATACTCATTAGTTGTCATTTGCGCTAGTTCTGTATGTTGTTGTTGCTTTCTTATTGTCTATACTATTATTTTCATTATTAACAGCTGCCTTTTTGAATAGATGTCTATGGTATTTCTCTAGTGCAGCTAATATTTTGTACTGAATTTGTGTATATTTTATAATTTCCCCAAAAGCATTAAAGCAAAATTTTAACTGACCCTATAACAATTTAGTAATGCTTGCTTTCCCTTTTCCCTTTTCATATATTAAATTTAATCCTGGATTATATAGAAATCATATGTTAAATGTTATAGCATATGAAAAGGCTCTGGGACAGTGAAAGTGTGGTTTTGATTATCAAGATTTGCTAGGTTCTGCATGCTTTATGCATTTTCGCGTATTTACTTACACTCATTTCATCATTACAGGCAAAAAGCCAAGTTGCTATACAATAAGAACAGACTGCCCAAGGACACTTTGTCACTGCCTACCGAAAGACAAAAATGCAAAATTTGTAAGGCAGCACAAAGAGGGCCTAAAATGAGGGGAATACAACAACATTGCATTTAGTACATTGCAAGCCTACACAATTATTGTATCAGTCCATAAGACATTATTAAGGGATACTTTTTACCTGTGACGATGATACTTTAAATCTAAAAATCATTTACAACAGTGTTTCTCAACCTTTAAGTATTTCCGACCCGAGTTTTCATAACAGTTTTAATCGTGCCCCCCTAACGTTTTTTTGAAAGGAGCCCATTAATACCAATTTGTTCTTTTTTAATTAATGATATATCATAGATGCATATTTTATTATACCTACTTAACTTTTATCTACATTTATCTAACTCTATATTTATTTTTCTAGTATCAGAATGTAGTTTAAGTTAATTTGTTTTGGTTTCAATAGATGTATTTTTCATATTTTCGAGTCTTGTTTTCTTTTTTTCACATCTTCGCGCCCCCCCTTTTTGTTACTTCGTGCCCCCCTAGCCACTGATTAACAAAATGATACTTAAGGTATTACATGCAGGAAACTGGCTTACTTATACTGTAAATAATATGCACAGGAAATGTTACAATCATGATTAAATACAGTTTGGTGGTATTGGCTATAGATTCTCCTACTCAGTCTTGAGAATTTAGCTTGATTGTCAGACAATGTTTGCAGTTGATTTGCTTCACAAAATGTTTTGAATTCAGGAATAAGTCTGATGATAGTTCTCCCTCATTTTACAAGAGCATGTCATTCAGCCTAACAAGTTTGTCAATCCTTTTCATCTAATTCCTCCAAAATAACATCAAGTCAAATTTTCAATTTCTTCTTCTTAAAGGTTGATCCATAACCTTTCATGTTGGACCTTTTCTGAAAATGAAGATAAATAATATCATATTCCCCTCTCTGATCATATCTGTTCTGGCTTTCACAAAAATTTCCAGCATATTAGTTCAACCTGATCTCTCCCATCTAAATCCACGCTGACTGAGATGCTCAGTCTTTTCCTTAATAATTGCTTCTATTAATTTGCACATGGTGCATGCTAACCTTACTGCTTTTATAGTTACTTGGATCTTTTTTATTAAATGGGTTAAATTTGTCTAGATTATAATCTTTAGGAATTTCCTCTGTGTACAGTGATTCTTTATTTTAAATATGCGGCAAGAGTCTACTATATATATGTATGTACTTACTAACCTCATTAAGCTTTTTAGGATAAATGTTATCTGGTCTCTCGATGATGTCTTTGATTTCAGCCTTTCTAAGCCAAGCAGCACTTTCCTCTACAATTCTGCTGTCAGTATGTTACTTTACCCTTCCTGGTTCTTATACACTTTCATTCCTTATTGACTGATTTTTTTTTTTGTTACTAAAACAATGACAGAATCTCTTTTAGTCATCTTCCACCTTTTCTGCAGTATTTCTCTCCAATCTCCTATAAGTATTCCTAAAATCCTTTTTAATTGTTGCTTCTGTGCTTTCATACTGTAAGCCCTAGCAGTCAGTGCTGGAGTTAGTTGTTTTGTATGCTGTACAGTTGTTTTTTTTTTCTTAGCAGCTTGTTTTTTAGGTTCTTAATCTTTTTAGACTAACTGCTTCTCAGTTTTAGAACAAACATATGTTTCATTTTACTGTTTAGTTTTTAAAGTGATTGTAAACCTACTCCTCTGTTTCTCAAATGATTGCAGTTTTAAAAGGCTTTTTAAGATTTTGTCACATCTGCTTGAAATTTGCCCCATTAACTTTAAACTTAACACTTTCTCTAAATATCCCATCACCCAAACCAAATACGAGCTTACAATTGCATTCTTCCTAGTGTAAACGCTTGCCAGCTTAACTGACATTTTTTATCATCTTATACTCTCTTCCTCTCTTTTAGACTCATTTACTTACTTGGTATTGTAACGACAGATGGCAGGCTATGCGGTGCTACACCTAAAATTAGACTGTTAATTTTGATTTCTTTCATGTTAAGTTTCAAACAGTTGTGTTTAATGTTGGTTTATAGCTTTTGGCAATGGGAGTGTTTTATTGAAATTTAAAGGCAGGGGGTTGAGTTTGCTTACCACCACTAACTGCTGTTGCCTGGTATATGAGTACCGGTATCAGGGACTAAAGAAAAGGCGTAGTTTGAATATTGCTGTTTGTAGTGATTGTATTACAACATTACCAGTATTAAGAAAAGAGTAAAGAAAAAGTGTTTTCTTGATAAATTGAGTGCGTCTGTTTGTCACAGTATTCATGGAAACAAATCTAGATAAATATTTGCTTACTGCCTGACTGCTTCTGCTTAATTTAGCTTGTACATTTCTTGTACAGCCATACATTATTCCTCCTGAACTTCACACGTGGCTGATTGCTCCTGTGCAGGTGAAATAAAAGTTCACTACCATTTTAAAAGAAGAAAATAAAGCTGTAAACAAAACCACATAGTTTCTGAAGTGGCAACCAAAAACACAGAATTAGGAGTTGTGACAAATAGAGGCACTGTCGACCCCTTGAACCCTCAGACCAGACATCAGACACCAGGTAAAAGTCCAAAGATGAATATTTATTATAATAATAAAGTGCACAAAGCACCACCACTCCACTATACTCAATAACAAATTAATAATCAAATAACAATAACCAATCCTCTACTCTCCCAGACGCTTAGCCATCCTGACTCCCAACTCAGCTCAACGTCTGGGATTTCCCACAATCCTTTTATGGTCCTTGACCCGGAAGTGGTTCTGTCCCTCAGTCCATGTGACTTTCTATCACTTCTGAGTCAGGTAAAAACTTCTCCTTTTCTTCAGCCTGGAAGTATATCATTTCTTCCATTCCTGTGACTTGGAAATACTTCCGGGCTATACGGAAAGCATAAATCCCTGGGCCTCCCTGCAGCGACTCCTGGCGGCCCCCATGATATCCAGCAGGGCTGTGCATTAAAACTCCAAGGTCCATGAGGCCCTGCTGGAATTCAGGGCACCTCCATGTTGCAGGGAGGGCTCCATCTGGCGGCCTGGGGGTATTGGCCGGACTGTATGGCCGGCAATCCCTCACAGAGTAAATGGCTTAATTTAGATAGATAGATAGATAGATAGATAGATAGATAGATAGATAGATAGATAGATAGATAGATAGATAGATAGATAGATAGATAGATAGATAGATAGATAGATAGATAGATAGATAGATAGATAGATAGATAGATAGATAGATAGATAGATAGATAGATAGATAGATAGATAGATAGATACTTTATTAATCCCAATGGGAAATTCACATTCTCCAGCAGCAGCATACTGATACAATAAATAATATTAAATTAAAGAATGATAATAATGACAATAACTTTGTATAATGTTAAATGTTAACGTTTACCCCCCCGGGTGGAATTGAAGAGTCGCATAGTTTGGGGGAGGAACGATCTCCTCAATCTGTCAGTGGAGCAGGACAGTGACAGCAGTCTGTCGCTGAAGCTGCTCTTCTGTCTTGAGATGATACTATTTAGTGGATGCAGTGGATTCTCCATAATTGATAGGAGCCTGCTGAGCGCCCTTCGCTCTGCCACAGATGTTAAACTGTCCAGCTCCATGCCAACAATAGAGCTTGCCTTCCTCACCAGTTTGTCCAGGCGTGAGGCGTCTTTCCTCTTAATACTGCCTCCCCAGCACACGCGTAGAAGAGGGCGCTTGCCACAACTGTCTGATAGAACATCTGCAGCATCTTATTGCAGATGTTGAAGGACGCCAGCCTTCTAAGGAAGTATAGTTGGCTCTGTCTTTTCTTGCACAGCGCATCAGTATTGGCAGTCCAGTCTAATTTATCATCCAGCTGCACTCCCAGATATTTATAGGTCTGAACCATCTGCACACAGTCACCTCTGATGATCACGGGGTCCATGAGGGGTCTGGGCCTCCTAAAATCCACCACCAGCTCCTTGGTTTTGCTAGTGTTCAGGTGTAGGTGGTTTGAGTCGCACCATTCAACAAAGTCCTTGATGAGGTTCCTATACTCCTCCTCCAGCCCATTCCTGATGCAACCCACGATAGCAGTGTTATCAGCGAACTTTTGCATATGGCAGGACTCCGAGTTGTATTGGAAGTCCGATGTATATAGGCTGAACAGGACCGGAGAAAGTACAGTCCCTTGTGGCGCTCCTGTGTTGCTGACCACAATGTCAGATGTGCAGTTCCCAAGACGCACATACTGAGGTCTGTCTTTAAGATAGTCCACGATCCATGCCACTAGGTATGAATCTAATCCCATCTCTATCAATTTAATTAAATTTACACCACAAATCACATTAAAATGACACATGATTCTCAGATAAGCACTCAGTCCAAAAAGGATGATGCCAGCCTGTCAGCCATCCGCAGTTAGATATGGTGAGGACTATTGTAACACTTTTTTTCTTTTTCAAAAAGTATTTAAATCATTGAACAGCTACTCAGCAGTTCACTCAAAGGTAGCTACTATGGAGCACTGAGTTGTAGCCACTAGCAGCAGCATTTTGTGTTTTGTTAAACTTTACTTTTTTCTAAATGTACCCTTTCCTAATCTTTTCTGGTAACTAACTTTAATCAAGTTATGTCTCAGAGAATGTTTATTTTTATCTTTATTATTTGGATTTATTTGTAGCATTGCATAGGGAGTTTTCACTTTTGTATGGATGGTGTCTGGTGATTGTTCAATGTTAATAACCATACTGGTCACTCAAATTCCTAATTTGTAAATATGGAGTCTGTGTCTTTAAACAGGATTGCATGGATGTTTAAGGGCTTGTGGGATTTGTAGTTTGTAGTTGTAGGCACTGTACACATAACACCAGGACAGAAGAATGTGTCGTGATTTTTGACTTTTCCATTTCCCACCAGCTTCATCATTGGCAGAACCTAAAAACCCTTCAAGAACTGGACATTTGCAGCAGAGAAGGATTTTGCACAGTCACTGGTTACACGTGCTGTGGTGGGTACTTTTCCCCCTAAGCCTGTGTACAGTTGCTCTTTGTGAAGAGGCGCACCTCAGAAGATCATTCACCTTCTGGACTCTGATGGTAAGACTCTGTGTTCATTATCTATTTTTCCAGGAAGCAATTTACTAATGGGGATTATTCCACCACATCTTTTCTTCTGTTAACAGTTGTTTGCACTTCAGGATCCACACTCATCACTTACAAAAAAGACTTCAAGGATTGTAAATATCATCAGGTGTTTGTTTGTGGCATTCATTTGTATTTTTGTGATTATCTCTCTTTGCTGTGTTTGTAAAAAGTTATTATAGTAAACAGTTAATATAAATAAGTATGGAAGCTCTGAAGAGCACAATGAAGAAGATTATGGGATAACCCTTATCTTGTACATATGTGCTCTACCTGTTCCTTTGCAAGTTCTGTCCACCATCTGGTTTTTAGCCACAGGAGCTTTTCAACATCAAGTGGCTGACCAATCGGGTATTTCTCAGTTCATCACTAAGTCATGATATGCTAGCTGTATGAGATGGTATTATCCACTTGTCATCTAGTTGTATAAGATTTCCTTACACTGTGGTTGAACAGGCAGACATCAAAGCGCACTTTGCAGCAACGTCTGGTTTTCCAAATGTAATTGGGGCGGTTGACTGCACACACATTGCTATAAAGGCGCCTTAATAGAATAAATGCGCTTATGTAAATGAAAAGCATTTCCACTCTATTAATTATATATGATGAAATGTGTCTCAGTAAAGTTGTGAGATGGTCTAGTTAAACTCATGATTCATTCATTCTGAGAAATAGTAGTGATGGGAACAAACTTGAAAATGGGTGTTGTGCATGATGGATGGCTTCTCGGTAAGATAAGGCATTTAATATTACCCCTTTGGTAAAAATTGTAAGTTATTTGTATGATGTAACCATATGACATGATTACTTAGGTGACAGCGTGTACCCTCTGAAGACGTGGCTTTGGACCCCTCGCTTGCCAACCCACTGATTGCACAAGAGAAACATTTTAATGCCCTCCACTTTCAGGCTCGGGCTGTGGTAGAACGCACTATAGATCATCTTAAGGGATGTAAGCACTGCTTGGTTAAGACTGGTGGAGTGCTGCTCTATAGTCAACAGAAAATGTGTTGCATTGTGCAAGCATGTAACATGCTGCTTAATGTGGCACAAAATCATGGCTTGCCCGTACCCGAGGAGATGTGGTATGATGAACCTGACCCTGACCCACCAATTGCTTGGCCAAATCGGACAGCATTACAACTTCGACTGAATGTAATTAGCAGAATGTAAGCATAGGTAAGCAGATGCAGCATTTATTTTTTAAAACATACATTTGATTTCTGGCCAATATTACATAGTACTGCCTTTATATTCCATAGTTCATTGGCAACATCTCTTACAGCATCCACTAATGCATTTTGTGATTCCAGAACAGCATCTGTCAGCCCATGCCTAGATGGTCACCCAGCAGTTCCCGAGGCGGGGGTGTTTGAGCAGCCAGTGCCTGAAGATGTGTTCGGCATGGCAGCAGCACCATCATCATAGCCTGGAGTCACATCCCCGGCATGGGGATCAGCTTTTCTGGGACAGGATAAACATTAATAATACCACAAATCTGCTGCCTGCTTGTTTAACTTATTAAACATACAAATTATTTACATGAGTATGGATATTGGTTAGCAAAATAAAATTAAAATCTCACCTTGTCAGAATCTCCGACACCTGCTAGTGTAATGCTGATTATAAGTGTCTTGCTGCTCAAACAGTGTGAGCCCTAGAATTTCAGCACATCCTCCAGTGGTGTTAACACATGGATGATGGGCTGCAACTCATCTTTTCATGGTGACTTTGATGTCTGACCACTTCTTTTTTATTTCTGGCACTGTGTGACTTTCTGAACCAGAGCTTTTGAGTGCTTCCGCAGCACTGTGCCACTCCATCATTTTCTTTTTGTTGCCTGTGCCACTGCATACACCACCAAATATTATGTTTTCCTTGCCTCCACTTCACTTAGCAGGACCTTCATTTTGCATTTGCTTATGTTTTTTTTCACGTGTTTTTGCCATTGTGTGACGATGTGGGTTCACTCCATGCTCCCATCTTCCTTCTGGGAGCCCTTGAACCCAAAACCATCGGTAATGTCAGCGATGTGCTAGGCAGTGAGGCACAAACAATGAAACAAGGGGATGGTGCAAAAAGTGTAAAGTGCTTTTATTTAAAACCAACAAAACAAAACAGAGTTCAAATAAATAAAGCAGTGCATCAAAACCTTCAAATAAATAATCCAATAAAAACAAGGTGAAATCGTGGAGGTTAAAACCCAATAGAAAAAAAAAATCTTTTAAAATCCAAGGTTAAAATAATGCCTGAAAGCTGTCCTTTAACAGGTCCTTTCTACTGGTGACTCCCCTGCTTCTCCCGACCAGGCTATGCACCAGGGGAGCCACCGTACCTGCAGCTGACCTTCTCTCTGCGTTCTCCTGCTGTGCACTTAAGCGAGGATCGCCCACATCATGAATTCCCCGGGAACCGATCCACCACACTACTACACCCCCTTTCTAAGGCGAGAAGGCGCCGATTATTTATTTAAAAAGTGGTCTTCTTAACATGATCTGTGGACCAGCTACACCACACATTGTCTTTTAACAAACCACTAAACAGAAGTGGCTATCTATATTGATTTGCATATTCAAATATGCAAAATTCTGGTAGAAGTTGAGGTGGGACTATAGGCACATGCATGTGCATTAAATTTCACGATCATTGGGTTCTATAGAGAGGAAGTGCATGAAACTTGGCGCATGCACAGTTTAAGCAACTGGATTTTTTTGTGCGTATGCACATTTCCAGTTTTGTCTGTACACCATGTTTTAGTGTGAGTTCTACACATGGCATTATACATGAGGTGGAAGGCAAAAATGGCACGCTTACAATTAGAATTGGACAAACTGTATGAAGATAAAGCAATTAGGTCAAGGAGAAAACTGAAGAAGCAATGAGAAAAAAATACAAAATAATTTTACAAGTTAGAAAAGAGGAATTTGGAGTTTAATTCATTAAATAAATTGCACATGTAAAAACATAAAATGATGTAATTGAACAAAATGTATGTGTGTAAGTACAGAAAATAGGACAGAATGATCAAACTTGTTTGTGTTTTGCGTACGTGACAAAAAGCATATATACTTTCTGTAAGTTTTCTTTCAATGATGTGTGTGACAAGAAAATGTACCTTTAGGGTAAAGACTTTACCAATTGGAATAATACAAAATGAGTCAGGACGCTATTTTCATTGCTTACGTGGTCTACGATCAGGAGACTAGAAAAGCTATAAAAGAGCAAGGACATCTGCGCTCGAGGCAGATGAAGTGCGGTGTCCTAGGACTGTATTTCTCTGTCATTGTACCCTTGCCTGGTTTGTATCAATAAAAGGTTTTTACTAATTTTAATTTTCTTCTCTGTCTTCAGTCACAAAAAGTGTCCACACACATTAAAGGAAATGCTACACTTAATGCTAAGGAAACTATTTCACATATGACTCACTTTTATCCAGATTTATACAGTTCTTCTGAAACTAATATTGATGAAATTTTAAACAGTATTAAAGAAAGGACAAGAAGCGTAGATGTGGATTATAAGAACCTGAGTAATAAAGAAATAATTATAGATGAGATCAAAATCAGTATCATTAAACTTAAAGATAAGTCCCCTGGTAATGATGGTCTGAATAGTGAATTTTATAAATATTTTCGAAATGAAGTAGAAGAGTTTCTTCTACTTGTATTGAATGAAACCATTGAAGCAAATTAATTGTCTCCTTCAACGCAATAAGGATTAATATCACTTTTGGCCAAACCCAGTAAGAATACTTTAGTATTAGATTATTGGAGCTCCAAAACTTTATTAAATAATGGTGTAGAGTTATTTGCTATATTTGCTAACAGAATGAAAGAACATCTCAACCAGATCATTGATAAATCACAGTCAGGTTTTATGAAGGGGAGACATATATACTGTATAATATTCATTTTATTTTGGATTTGATAAGATTATAATGTTTTTGTTAAGGATTACAGTTTGATATTATTTTTAGACTTTTATAAAGCATTTGATATAGTTGAACACAAGTTTATTTTTAAGGTATTGCATTTTGTTTTTTTTTGGTTTTGGCCTATTATTGCAGAGAGGTATTAAGGCATTATATAGTGATTACAACAGTTCAGTTAAACTCTGTAATGGAACATCACCAGGAGTTGATATTAAAACAGATATTAGGCAAGGCTGTCCACTTTCCACACTTTTTTTATTGGTAATGCTAACAATGGTCTTTCAAATACAAACCAATAAATAGGTATCAGTCTGTTTGGTGTAGAAGTTAAAATTTGTCAGCTGATGATGCCACAGTTCATTTAAGAAATTAACACAAGGTTATAAAGCCAATTGAGATAATTAATATCTTCTCATCTGTGTCAGGACTAATCCTTAATTTTTAAACATATGAAAATTTGCCATTAAAAGATTGTAATATTGAATTTATATGTGACATCCCAATAAAACAAAAAGTAAAATATTTAGGAATTGATATATGTAAAGATCAATTAGAAGGAAGTAAGTTAAATTTTACTCCCATTATGGAAAAAAAATAAAAGAATACTTAATACATGGTTGATGAGAGACCTCTTCTTAGCAGGTCATGTTCTTCTTTCAAAATCAGAGGGCATGTCAAGGGTACCCCAATCTGTATAAATAATCTTGATAAATTTCTTTAAAATTTCATTTTAAAAAACAAGTATCACTATCTGAAAAAAAAAAAAATTCTTACTAATAAACATGACCAAAGTGTACTGAATGTTTTAAATTGTAAAATGTCAATCACTGTTTTTAAATTTAATTGGATAAAAACTTTCTAATAATTGCAGACAGTATATGGAATATTATCCCAAAATTTGTTTTTGTGAAAGTGGGTGGGCTTGATTTCCTGTTAAGTTACCAAATACTTGCTGAGTTATCAAATTCCATAAGCAGGCACTTATATTGGACACTGGTCAATAAACACAATTTTCCCCACATGTATGTATGTATGTATGTATTATTTAGAATAACAAAGGTATACATTAAAAAATAAGTCAATCTTTTTTCAAAGATTGAATATTGATAATAATATTATATTGGTGAGACAATTACTAAATGAGAATGATACTTTATTATCTTATACAGTTTTTGGAAACATTTCATATTCCAGTTACACCTAAAGAATACACAATAGTGTTTGATGCTATCCACAAAGGGGTTTTGATTTTGTTGTAAGACAGTCATGGAATAGATAAGCAGTCGATTGGTCATTTAACATCTAATATGTTATTGGGAGATGTTAATATTTTATATAGGAAATATAACAATAGCTATATACGAAACATATTTTCAATATTCTATATTCCAACTGGAAAAATCTGCTGGAACTCTAAATATGCAAATATAAATTGGCAAAATGTTTACATGATGTATTGCCTGATTAATAAAATTAAGGAAGTGTCATACAAAATTATTCATTACATGTATGCTGTTAAGCAAATGTTACCCACATTCACATTCAACCTAGATGGGAAATATGCATTTGGTAATATGGATACAGAAACTATAATGATCTGCTTTATCAAAGCACTGTATGCAATCCAAGATGTTTTCGAAGGACTTTGAATATTTTCTACAAAAGTCTTTGAATCTTCAGATATCTTTCAATGATTTTAATGGACATGAAATTTATATTTATAATACATTTATCATTTATTATGGGGAAGTACCACATCCGTAAAATAAAATGCATTAAATCCCCACCAAATATTAGTGTTTAAAATAGAAATGGAATTTTATTTAATAATCATTTAAAATATTTGAAATAGACAAGCTAAAAGAGCTACTGTCATGTTAAAATATGTTAAATTGTTTATGTAAATCAGTAAATACCCCTGACTTTGTATTATCTGTTATACATGTCTAATATGCTTGAACTTTTTTTTTACTATTGTTTATTTTTTTAATTGAATTTGCAATGATTATAAGTAAAGCATTTAAAAAAAAGTTGTTTTCACATATGTATGGGATACTTTTACACACGTAAAAGATGTTTTCACATACCTACGGGATACTTTTACATAAGTACGAGATACTTTCATGTAAGTACAAGAAAAAGTTACATTAAAAAAATACAAAAGTGTGTTTCAAGACTACCTAATTATGAGTTTACCACAGACACAGTGCTTAAGTTTGACGTCACTTCCATCTCTTGCAGCACAGTTGATATAAAAAGCAGATGGGCGAGCTTTTATTTATTAAGGAATATGGAATGATTTAGATACATACTTTGTGATTACAGTTATCAGTTTGCACACTCATACAGAGCCCCTGAGGGGACATGGAGTAATTTAGTGTTTTTCTGGGAAACAATTTGGTGCTTATAATTTGCTATCTAATTCTCAACGCCTACTGCCTTGTGCCCATCATTTATATATCTGATATGCACCACTTTCAATCTCATGACCCCCCATGCTCTTCCAATGCGTCTAATGACTTCATATGAAGAGTCACCAGAGACATGAATGTTGCTGCTGAGGTAAGTAAACCTTTTGATGAGATTGACGTTCCATCTGCAGACGGACACAATGCTGATCGTTATGCCCAAGAGGTCATTAAAGGCCTGGCTCTTGTTTTTTTATCCAAGACACTCACAAGTCCAGATGCTCAGTTTCTCAAGAGCTCCAATCAGAGTTTTTATTGATCAAGATCAGTGAATCTTTCTTCACCAACAGATGATCCACAGCTGCTTGATCCCACAAACCTGCCCAACCCCCAGTCTATGCAAGCATTGAACAGAGTAGGAGTAAGAACACACCCCTGATGAACCCCGGAATCAACTGGGAAAACCGTAAAAAGTTCTGCCTCCATTCTGCACAGCACTCACAGTACCAGTGTAAAGGCCAGCCATGATATCTAACAATATTGGGGGGATTTTGCAAAGCCTCAGGGTGTCCCATAAGACAGAACACTACATAAATGTGATTTATTATTATTATTATTATATGTTAAACTAGGGGGCTTCGCTCACCAACCCCTTCCCCCACCACCAGCACTACACACCATTGTGAAGAGGGGGGCTGAACGCACCCCAAGGAGACGTGGTCGCTCCTCTGAAACCCCTCTTAAACGGTGATACAATCGGAAACAGATAGATTTTTTTTAACCTCCTCTTTGCTCGATCAGCTGCTGGCTTACTGCTGCTGCTGTGACACGTGATCTGCACTTCGGTCACCTACCCCTCCCTTAACCCGTCATCGCTACGTTTTGTTGTGAAGAGGTAGTGCCTAGTTTTTTGCTAGTTTTCCTTTTTTATACATCCTTTTCTTGTTAAGCTCTGTAATGAAGTTTTGGTGATGAGACAATAGTATTCAGTCTGATATCCAATAATGACAAGATAGCCAACAGGAAGGAGGATAAACATCTCTCACAGAATGATTCAGGAACAACAATCTGTTCCATGACATCAGCTTAACTAAGGAGCCGGATATGATGCAACAGTGGGAACTTGAAAAAATCTAATCTGTCACCCCAGATCCTCACTAGTGATGCACACTAAAGAACATGCTGATTTCCTACATCATAGACTGCTGTGTCAATTGTTAATTGCACTGTGTTAAGGCCCTGAAATAGGTCATTAAAATGGCCTTGTTCATGCCTCAAGCTGTCATCTCCTATCTCACAAATTCCAATGACAAACTATTTATCTTTGGCACACCATTAAGCAATACTGTAGCATTCAAAGTCACACCAGCATACTCACAACCATTTTTTACCCATGGGACATTGAACTGTTCAGTCCCTTAAAATCACCTATTTTACTTGATTTTAAAAAAAGACTTCAGTAGTGCAAACTTGCAATACTGATTCAATCTTACTAACCATTTTGCAGATCAGTTGTTTGTATTTTGTGTTTATTACTTGTTCTATCTGGTACATAGATCTGACATTTATATATTTTCTTATATCTGATACTGCTGCATGTTTATTGATATTAATTGATATTGTTTTTTGCAGTAAACTATGTAAACTGCACTATATTGTCTTACCATGTACCCTATTGTCACATAGAAATAATTGGCTAAACACACACATATTAAAGTGTTCTGTTTTAGAAGTTGGCAAATACAGCATTAGTCCAGACATATACAAATTATCCATCCAGCCATTTTCCAACCTGCTGAATCCGAATACAGGGTCACGGGGGTCTGCTGGAGCCAATCCCAGCCAACACAGGGCACAAGGCAGGAACCAATCCCGGGCAGGGTGCCAACCCACCACAGGACACACACAAACACACCCACACACCAAGCATACACTAGGGCCAATTTAGAATCACCAATCCACCTAACCTGCATGTCTTTGGACTGTGGGAGGAAACCGGAGCGCCCGGAGGAAACCCACGCAGACACGGGGAGAACATGCAAACTCCACGCAGGGAGGACCCTGGATGCGAACCCGGGTCTCCTAACTGCGAGGCAGCAGCGCTACCACTGCGCCACCGTGCCGCCCTATACAAATTATATAAAACCATATTTTAAACTGGTCTACTACCATAACATTTTCCTCCTGAGACCCTGTTCTATCCCTAATACTATGACTAGAGTCATAAAAATTTATGACTACTGATGAAACGGTAAACTGTACATTATTAAGTGCTACAGGTAAAACACCTTTAAGAACAACCCAATGAATGTAATACAGATGCTATTGTCATTTTTAATTAAAATACTCATCCAACTCCAGTTAAAACTGACCCTAGAATAATCAATAAACACATTGACACCATGGTTAGTAACTGATTCTCCTTGCCATTATTTATATCATGCTCAAGGTAAATTCACATAATTCTCTTTAGCTACTACTCATCACATAATATGTACTGTATGTAAGGGCCCCTAAACTGAATAAATGGCAGTGGTAAATGAACTCTTATAGTGTTAAAGTCAGTCAGTAATTTTCCAACCTGCTTAGTCCTGAACAGGGTTGCAGGGGTGCTGGAGGCTATCCCAGCTAGCATAGAGTGCAACACAGGAACAAACCCTAGACAGGGTGCCGGTCCATCACAGGGCAAACACACACACACACAATCCATACCCTAGGGTCAATTTAGTCCACCTAACCTGCATGTCTTTCAACTGTGGAAGGAAAATGGAGCAGTAGCACACAGAGGAAACCCATGCAGACGTGTGGAGAACATGTAAACTCCACGCTGGGATGACCCTTAATGTGTAGCAGCAGCGTTACCACTACACCACTCTGACTTCCCTTACCATTAAAATTTTATATTTACTAATAATTTTATTGTTTTGGTGTATTTGGTGGTTAATTAATAAATTATTCTGAAAATAAATTATTTTGTTAAAATTAAGCATTACTGCTATTTTATGGCTAAATATTCAGCTTTCAAAATGGTACAGCAAATCACTACATAAAAGAGAAAATACAAATTTCACATTATTTCATTTCTGTAATTCAGATTTTTTCATTAACCCACATTGTATTTACTGAACCTAATCATTCCAGTTCACTGACTCAGAAAGCCAGAGCCTATCTATGCAGAATCAGTGACAGGGCAGGAGCAAAACTTGAATAGGATGCCATTGCTATGAAGGGCACATTCAAGCGAAATAAGCTCATAATTGGCCAGTTCACAGTCTCCACTTAACCTGAACTGCTTGTCAAGAATGATGGTGAAGCACCTTCCTCACTATCTTTTCAACATGTCTTCTTCATCAGAAAAGACTCATGCCTGACCACAGCAAATAACAATGTGGAAAACTATATATTGCAAAATTCTAAATACAGTAATCCCTCGCTATATCGCGCTTCGACTTTCGCGGCTTCACTCTATCGCGGATTTTATATGTAAGCATATTTAAATATATATCGCGGATTTTTCACTGGTTCGTGGGTTTCAGTGGACAATGGGTCTTTTAATTTCAGGTACATGCTTCCAAAGTTGGTTTGCCCAGTTGATTTCATACAAGGAACGCTATTGGCAGATGGCTGAGAAGCTACCCAAGCAGAGCACATATTACAAATTAAATAAAACTCCTCAAATATATTGTGAGCACGGGGGCTGTTCGCACCCCTAGAGGATACGGCCGCTCCTCAAAAAACGCTGAGAGAATACCTTCACATTTCTCCCTTCCTTGCTGGGCTTACTTGTGGTTGCTTTGTTGCGTGATATGCTTCCCACACGGTGCTTCACATACTTAAATGCTCAAACAGCACCTATTGATTTTTGATTGTTTGCTTTTCTCTCTCTCTCTCTTGCTCTAACATTCTCTGCTCCTGACGGAGGAAGTGTGAGCAGGGGGGTTGTTCACACCCCTAGAGGATACAGACACTCGTCTAAAAAATGCTGAAAGACTACCTTCACATTACTCCCTTCCTTGCTGGGCTTTCTTGCAGCTGCTTTGTCAAGCGACATGCTTCCTGCACGGTGCTTCGCATACTTAAAAGCTCGAACAGCACCTATCGGTTTTTGATTGTTTATTTTTCTCTCTGTCTCTCCCTCTGATGTTCATACTTAAAAGCCCAAACAGCACCTATTGATTTTTGATTGTTTGCTTTTCTCTCACTCTCTCTGACATTCTCTGCTCCTGACGTGCACTCCTTTGAAGAGGAAGATATGTTTGCATTCTTTTAATTGTGAGATGGAACTGTCATCTCTGTCTTGTTATGGAGCACAGTTTAAACTTTTGAAAAAGAGACAAATGTTTGGTTGCAGTGTTTGAATAAAGTTCCTGTCTCTCTACAACCTCCTGTGTTTCTGTGCAAATCTGTGACCCAAGCATGACAATATGAAAATAACCATATAAACATATGGTTTCTACTTTGCGGATTTTCACCTTTCGTGGGGGGTTCTGGAACACAACCCCCGCAATCGAGGAGGGATCACTGTATTCAGGCACATTAACTGTTTTTGAACCCATGCATTTGACCAGTAGCGATCCAATTCCATCTATCAGACCAGTGCAATAAAAACATTTTTAGTGTAGTTGTAGTTTAGTTGGACAGATTGGAATCTTGTTTTATTTTAGTTATATTAGTATGGTAGCATTTGTGTATATAGATGTTTGCAGTTTGGGGTAAGACAACTTCAGCAATTTTTAAGTTTGTAATCCTCTAGTATGATTTCTTGTTTTAGGAAATCTGTTACTATACAAAAGGATGATACCACTATTCAGAACACATTCTGGGTTAAAAGATAAAAGTTCAAAGGTATCTCCTATTAATCCTGCATTTTTTCAGAAGCCTTTAAAAAGAGATACATTTTATGCCTTAGTCATATACATACTCTTTATGCAGTAAAGACATGAAAACAGTGCAGGTCACAATATACTGTCAAAATATAGAACATGTGATTTAATTATGGGAGAATCTGACCTTAATCTTTACCTTGAGCAAATACCTGGCCTTCCTTGACCGTGAGAGTGATGCCAGGGATTAGCTGAAAGTGACTGCATAAATAGGATTTAAAACTTCCTTATGGCCCATGGAGTGCAGAGTATGAATGAGAGAAAGTTCAGGTTGGCCAGGATGTAGATAGAGAAGAAAGCTGTAGATGTGAGAAAAGGAATTCTTTGGTGTCATATTGTGATGGGTAGGGTGAACAAACCACTCAGCTTGATAGACAGACATTCTACGATGTTTAGGTGGGAACAATATGTTTAGTTGTACTGTGCATATACTCCCAAGTGGTTACTTTTGTTTTTACTAAGAGAGTAAAAGACAAGGCAACACACAGACAAAGTGTTGGGACACCATCTAGTGATCCCCATATATGGAAGAAAATATGCACACTGCAATGTCAAAGCAACCAAACGAGTATCGTTATTCCAAACACAAGCCCATAACAAGACTGTCAGCTAGATGTAGTTGAGGCCATTATATGACATTTCTTTCTGTAAGAGAAGGAATTTCCTGTAGAAGTAGGCAGGTCTTCATGCATCATCATACCTGGGACCTCCGGTCTGCAGATAAAAGAGGAGAGGTTGTGATTTTGCAATCTATACACAAGCCTTGAGAATGCCTCTTCGTAACTCATGTGTGACCAGAGCTAAATAATTGTCAGGAGAGGGCACCTAAGGGATGGGATAGTATAACAGTAATTTTGCAAAGGTCAGTATCAAAAATATCATTAAAGCCATGCACCATAACCAAAAGCCAAAACAGTATTGTATTTAAAGATGAACATTGCAAAGCCCTCAACTAACTTGGAATTCTTGCCTCTAACTTAATCTAGAACAGGGTGTCAAACTCAAGACCCATCCATGGCTTATCTAACATGCTGTCACCACAATTCTTTCGGATTTTCTGCTGACACAATTATTGTACGTGGATGGAAAATGCATGTGTGATCCATCAACCATGCATTTACACTCGCTTTCTTAATATAGTCAAGAGCCAACTGTTAGTGGCACGTTAATGCAGTTGTAAACAGCAGTTCTTTGCTTTAGCTACAAATTCTCAACTGTTTTCTAGCCCTCTGCAATGTCCATGAAAAGAAAAGCTGATTTCAAGGGAAGACAGTTTCTAGTCAGACCGAAGGCAGAATATATAATTGTGATGAGCAGTGAGGTACCTCTGCATTTGGTTTTTAAAGAGAATGTTGCAGTAGTTGTTTGTTGGTACTGTATGTTCTTGCTTGGGTATATATAGTGTTGTTTTTGTCCTTCAATAAAATTGAGTTTGATGCCCCAGATCTGGAAGAATTGTTCTAGAAAATTTGTTTTGAGTATTTGATCCAATACCCAGAAAATCAATGTATGTGTGCCATCATCTTTTATAGGTAAAGTAAGATGAAACGTAATCTCATGACTTCCAAGTCACAATACTGGTAATGGCCATAGCAACCAGTAAGCAAATGCCTTATAATTACGTCTCCTCCTTCCATAATCCCTGTGACCATTACTTTTAGCCCTTGCCACTGCTCCTCTCTTGACTCCTAGGTCACTATGTGTATCTTAGGTCACTGTGTGTAGAATAAAGAGGGCACCCAGTGCCCTCTTTATTCTTACCCTGGAAATATTTCATTTCCCCTTTGAAGCACATCTGAAAAATTCCTAGGTTGTCCTCCCATTGTCCCCCCCCTGTTGACCACAGCTATCCCTGCAAGCCTATTGGTCCATTTTACCACTAAAGGGTTTGCCATTCTTGAAGAGGTAGAAGAGCATACACAACTGATATCTTTCAGCATAGAGGTTTTGTCACAACTAGTCCTGTTTCTCTTACTACCCATCCATTAATTCATCAGCTTTGCATTGCTGCTAGGACATCATGTTCCAAATTGTCTCACATCCAGAGTAGTGACCTGACGATTTTATTATACTGAGTCTCCCTCTCTCTTTCTCACTCTGTATGTGTATGTGTGTGTATGTATATATATATATATTATAAAAAAAAACAGTCCTTAAGATACATTTCTGCCTTCTTTACTTTTCTAGGTAATGGCTTTTAATGGAATCCTTTCTCTTTCCTCCCTGCAGGTAATAAGTTTCTAGGCCAATTTTCATTTTTTTCCTGTAACTTTTATTGCACTTACTGTGTGGTTCATGCATTAAAAACATCTCAACTTAAAAAAAAGCTATCATTTTAAATAATTTATTACTCATGTGCAAAATGACTTTTTTCAGCTGTTAAAGGCTTACTTTGCATTGCCTGCTCGTACACTTCAATTTTGCATCATTTCCAATCATTTACTTAAAAAAATATTTTCTGCTACTTTTAAAATATTCATGTAGTTCGATACACTGAAAGGCTGAGTGATTGCCATATGTTAAAAACTCTTTCTATAGATTTTAAGGGAATATGATGAAGTCATTCTGGATAACTAGCTAATAGATGACCAGAAGCATTAGTGGAATGAAAAGGACACTGAAAGAATTTAGGTGAATGAGATATTATACAATATAAACTACAGCATTCAGAAGTCACAGTATTTGCTTCTTTTATTACAATATTATATCATCATATCTGCTAAATTATTTTTTTTTTGCCTGAGACTGGAGCCTATACTGACAGCACTGGGTGCAAGACAGAGACCGGTCTTGGAATCGGTTCCAGTCTACCACAGGACCAACTTATACACACACCCACATTAAAAAAAATACAACAATTCAGGCTTGCCAATTAACATGACCTGCAGGATTTTTGGGTCATGTTTGAAAGTCTCACCAGGCATGAGAGTCCAACTCAGGGCACAAAATTTGTGAGGCAGGAACAGTAACCACTGTGCTACCATTTATTTTGGTAGGTAATGGTGAAAGATATTGTTAACAAATAATTTTTTCAATATGTATTTTAGATATACAAATAAAACTTTTATCATTTATTTTCATCATTTAGAAATTTAATGTAGATTTTATCACGTGAATAAGGGATATCTTCAGGGCTTATTTGGTACTGCAATACCACTCCCCTTTTGCCCTCAGAAGAGAAGTTCAATAGCAAGATGGACTGTGAAGATGTTATTTCTGCTTCCTCCAGCAAACTCACCTCTTCCTGCCAGGAGCATATTTATAAATGTCACAACCTGAAGAAGTCAGTCACTTCACAGCTCTGGTCTAAAGACCTTCTGCTCAGTATTTGTAATATTTCTATTGCACTATTATATTGTATTGAGGATTACTTGTGTTCTCTTCTGTGTATTGTATTGTATTTACCCCCAAGTTTTTGACACCCACTGCACACCCAACCTACTTGGAAAGGGGTCACTCTTTCAACTGCCTTTCCCAAGGTTTCTTCCATTTTTTCCCTGCAAGGGTTTTTTGGGATTTTTTTTCCTTGGTTTCTTAAAGAGTCAAGGCTGGTTGGCTGTCAAAAAGTTGGGCCTGTTAAAGCCCATTGCGGCACTTCTTGTGTGATTTTGGGCTATACAAAAATAAATTGCATTGTATTGTATCGTAAAGAAGCTGCATTCCTCAGCACAGGCTGATGCTTCTTTTTTTTTTTGTTTGTTTTTAGTTAATCTTGTTTTTTGGCCAGTTTACCTGCCAGTTACACAGGGTTCACTATCGAATGCCTCAAATCTTTATCTTTGTGTTATTTTTCATTCTTAAAGGTTATGTTTTTTTTACTACGGAACAGGTATTTCTATTACCTTTGGTATTTATTTTAATGTGTTGTCAAAACATCCGGTGTTGTCAAAACTTCCAACTTGCAGAGGAACTTCGTCGTCGCTTCTTACAAGAAAAGGCGATTTAAAAACAAAAGGAGGATGCAACATTGAAAAGCTTCTGCCCCAGGAAAGCAAACTCAGTCAGGGTCATGCACCCCTTCAATGTAATAGTAACCACAGCATAGAGAGAAGTGTGTACATTGCAACAGGTACACATGTCATAAATGTAGGAAGGACAATCCTTGGGTGTGTAGGAACTGTTAACATTTGAATTTGATGATTGCATATAGTGCAGAACTGACCTCTCTGTACTATTCTTTCCTCTGCATGTCCTGGAGTACAAAAGAAACAACACATTGCACCAAAATGTGGAGATTGGGCAAGATCAAAAAAAAAATGCTGTCACTGATTACAACTGCAAGAAGGTATGCGAATGAATATGAATAATGTTGCATTAGTGCCACAATGTTTTCCAAAATGTACTATACAGGTCATAAAATGAATTATTCCAAATATCATATATACCTATGTCTCTGTTTTTTGTCAGTGTGGTTTTGACATCATGGACCATAAGGTGCATACTAATTCAACATGAGCAGGATCACTCAATAAAACTGAATAGAAAAAAATTCAAGTGACAATGAGATATGAAGAAGGCAGATTCACCAGTGTTTGTGTGTCAGCTTTTATCCCTCCAGATCAGATCATCTGATCATTGTCTCAAGACACCACTTCAAATAAAAACTAGCAGCGGCAAATCCGTGGTGATCATGACTGAGAGAATAAAAGTGAAAATAAAAATGCTAACTTTTACAAGTACTATAAATTTACACCAGCTGTTACAGATGCAAATCAAATGTATGTGTTCATTGTATAATATTAACAATAAGAGCAGCTCACTACTCAAAACAGTAAATTTGTCAGGCACACAGGATCGAACCTGCGGCCTCTTGATTACAACTCAGCAGTTCTTACCGCCACACCACAGAAGCTTTTGTATTGCACTTGCACCTTTTATGAAAGCGTTTATTTGATATTTGGACTTCAGCATTCACACATTATACAGTTCATGTCAAGATTTTGTCATTTATTACTAAAACATGAAAAACGTTTCTGTTTTAACAATGTGTTTACATAGATTGTTGTAGGCACGGAATACACATGAAATGTTCCAAATAACGATCTATTTCCCCTCTAAAACTCCAGCACTTCACTCCAACATAATCAGAGCTGAAACTGGGAGAACTTCTTGGCCTTTCTGCGGCAGTGGGGGGAGGGGTGGCACAGCAGGCTGCTTGCTGCTTGTGTTGATCGACACATTTACAAGACAAAAGACGTTGACGGAGAGGTGCAAAGGGATTTAAGTTGAGCTGGATTTACAAGTTTTTTCATAGGATTTGGTAATTCTAGTGTTAATAGAGATCATAGAAAATATAAGAGAGGAGACCTACTTAGCAGAACCAGAATGGGACCTGTGTGAACCCCGACATACCTGTGTCTGTACATCTCAGCCCCTTCAACACACTGCAGAGCAAATGCTGGGGACTCCTGACAGCAGCAGACTCCATGCGGTGACAAAGGATTTGCAGGAAGGCGGAGAGAAAGGGGTGGTGCACTCTTGCTAATTCTCTGGCCTTTTCCCATACAGGAGTGGTAATACTGAACGTATTTAAAGTACCAGCTTTATTTGATTCCAGCAGTAACATTTCAGTTGTTGCTCGCCACTTGGTTTTACCGCGACAATGGCTTAAACTTATGACAAGTCTAACCTGTGTACATGGGGATGTCCACCAGTATAAATCCTCCTACATGTGGATGGTAAAAAGACTAGCGGCAGCAGTGAATAAAAACCCTCCATTCCCAGTGATATCTGGCTGAGACTGGTCAGACAGTAAAAGTGGTTTAACACTTACCACCCCTAAACAAACATTGGGCCTAGTAATAGACGCTGATTTTTCATCCTCAGCTGCTGTTAGTCCCACAGACTTACTGGCGACAAGTCTGTGAACTGGCACATACCCTCCTCCTGGGAGCCCATCTGGGCCCTGAAAAGACTATTGAGTGTATCAAGCTCTGATTTTTTTGGCCAGGAATCAATGCGCAGGTCCACCGCTTTTGTGTATCCTGTTTGGAATGTTAACTGCAGCAGATTCCTAGGATGGACCACGCTCCTCTTGTTCCCCTACCCCTGACTGATATGCTATTCGACCATATTGGGTCAACCTGGTGGGACCCTTAGATCCCTTGGCCAGGAGACATAAGTATATAATGGTCCTGGTAGATTGTGCTACTTGGTACTCTGAAGCTGTTCCGTTGCACTCAGCGACAACTAAACCTATCTCACGGGGATTGGTAGGAGTCCTCTCGTGACGTGGCATCCCTAAGGAAATCCTAATGGATCAAGGGACGCCCTTTACCTCAAAGACATTCAGGGAAATGGCCAAGTTACTGAAAATAAAACATTTAAAAACCTTGGTGTATCATCCTCAAACTGATGGTATAGTGGATCGGTTTAATCAAACCCTCAAACAGATGCTTCATAAGGTGTTCATCGAGAAGTCCCACAGGCCTCTACAGAGTTCTCACCATCTGAATTATTATACGGACAACAACCCCGGGGCATATTAGACATTTTAGAAGAATGTTGGGAGGAAGAGGCCCTCCCCTCGATAAATATATTAGAGTATATTGCACAGGGATAGATTTGCTAAAATCTGACTTATTCTAAAAAATCACTTGGAAAAGGCACAAGCAGCTCAGGTCTGCTGCTATGACCGTGGCATGTCTCTACAGGAGTTCCACCCTGGGAGATCGGGTCATGGTACTTGTTCCTACCTCACACTCTATATTACTGGCCCATTGACAAGGCCCTTACAAGGTTAAGGAGAGGAACGAGCTTGTCTGTTATTTGGTAAAACAACCAAATTGTCGGCCAAGCAAACAGGTATACCACGTTAATCTGCTGAAACCATGGAAGGATAGGGATCCTGATCCCTCCTCTGGACAGCCCCGTTCACTTTTTGTTCATAAATTAGACCATAAATTCTGCCCTAATTTGACTGCTCGTCAATGACGAGAGACGGAAGCAGTCATCTTGTTGGTCCCAGAGGTAGTGAGTGAAAAAGCCGGACAAATCTCATTGATTGTGCATTACATAGTGACAGAACCTGGGGTGATAGTCCGAGAACGCCCATTCAGACTTCCTGAGGCAAAAAAAGGGCAGAAATGGAACTGGAGATCAAGCAGATGCTGGAGCTAGGTGTGATAGAGGAAAGTCCCTGGTCCAATCCTATTGCCTGGTGGGAAAGTCTGACAGGAGTTGGAGGTTCTGCAATGACTTCCGTAGGCTTCAACCAAGTCTCCCAATTGCATATCTGATGCCTTTATTGGACGACCTCCTCGAACGGCTAGGACAAGCCAAATTCTTGACAACACTTGACATGACAAAAAGGGTACTGGAAAGTTCCTTTAACGGACTCCGCAAAAGAGAAAACTGTGTTTAGCACCCCTAGCGGACACTGGCAGTATCGTGTCCTTTTCCATTTGGGATACATGGGGCTCCCGCAACTTTGTTAACTAATGTTGTCTTATTTTAATTTCTTATTTTGTCTTTTATTTTTCTTTTCTTCATTATGTAAAGCACTTTGAGCTACTTTTTTGTATGAAAATGTGCTATATAAATAAATGCTGTAGTTGTTGTTGTTGTTTCCAACATCTAGAAGATAAAGTGCTCCTTCATCATAACTCATATAGTGCTGCTTACCTGGATGATGTAATTATCCATATGGAAGGAGCACCTTCAGCAGGTACAAGCTGTATTGCAGTCATTAGAGAAGCCAGTCTTCAAATTAACCCAAAGAAATGTTTCTTTGGATTAATCAAAGCCAAATATTTAGGCTACCTGGTGGGCCGGGGTACGGTATGACCACAATATTCTAAAGTTGATGCCATACTGAAATGGCCCCTTCCGAAGACCAAGAGGCAGGTCCAAGACATTCTCAGATTAGTGGGCTACTATTACTTGTTTGTATCCTGATTCTCAGAGAGAGCGGTGCCCTTGAATAATCTCATAAGTAAGAGGAGTCTGAATCATGTGGTATGGGATGCTAAAACTGCAGTTGCATTTAGTGATTTAAAACGGGCTCTTACATCATCTCCAGTATTGAAAGCTTCTTGCCTTTCATACTCCAGATGAACGCTTCGGTCACAGGTCATGGAGCCATGCTAAACCAAAGTGTTAATGGTGTTGAACACCCCACCATGTTCCTGAATCGGAAACTGTTGGACCGGGAAACCAGGTATGTGGCCCTGAAACTGGAGGCTTTGGCGATTAAATGGGTGATTACTCAGCTGAGGTACTACCTCTTAGGCCGCAAATTCACCCTGGTAACGGACCATGCACCATTACACTGGATGGCGTTACACAAGGAGTTGAACCCGCGTGTCACGAGGTGGTTCTTGGACCTACAGCCATACAAGTATTTGGTCATTTACCACTGAGGTGTCCAGCAGGCCAATGATGATGCCCTTTCTCGATGTCACGACCTTTTGGCTGGGTATGCCTGACCCGATGGGATTGGGTTTGAGGGGGGCCGTGTCACACACATGCGCATGGGAGGCAGCTAGAAGGACCAAAAGCAGGTAATTCCATGCCAGGCCAGGAGGTGCAGTAAGCCTTTCTCTTTTATTCCTGCAGACCAGACACAGGAAATTCTGCCTGATTCCGAAGAAGTCACTTCCAGTTCTGGTCCCCATGACATCTCTTCTGGCCTGGAAGACGTCACTTCCGGCCCCCTTGACATCACTTCCAGTTTTGTCCCAAAGACGCCACTTCCAGTTCTGACCCCCATGACATCACTTCCACCGACATGCCTTAAAAACCAGATCGCTTCCAACAATAACTCAGTTCTGTTTTGGACTCAACTCTGTATACAACTGTGCTTCATATTTGCCTTTTGCAGCCAGGATTTAAGTATATGGGTGGCTGCCCCAAACCTTTTCTTGTGTGTCAAGGCTATTCATTTCACCACTTATTTTTCCAAAAATAAAGACTTTTAGAATTTATGTATGCAGTGTGATGGATGGCCGGCAGCTCAACCTGGCCAGGATGCCCCTGGAATAGAAGGTGGGGGAAGGCAGCTACTTGCAAACACTGCTTCCCCCAAGACGCTAGATGGCAGCTTTCCTGGAGTGCAGTGGTACCCCAGATTCCCGCAAGGAACTATGGGAAATGGAGTTCGGACACACAGCCCTGCTGGGTGCCGTGGGTGCTACCAGAAGGAGCTGTCAAAGGTCCTGGGGACATATTCTTTCGGTATAGCCCGGAAGTACGAGGTAATCACGAGGATGGAAGCCCAGAAGTACTTCCGGGCTGAAGAAAATCCCTGTTCTTTTTAAGACCCGGAAGTTCCAACCAGTCACGTGGTCGGAAGGACAGAAGCACTTCCAGGTCAAAGACTATTTAAAGGACGTATGGGAACCCAGCAGGCAAGCTGGAGTTGGGAGGGAGTGTGACAGAGCTGCTGGGAGGAGAGTAGGAAAAGTATTGTGTTTTCTTTGTGTAATCTGTTTTGATTTAATTGTATTTGCAGTGGCCAGGGTGCTTTGGAGACACTACAGAGGGGAAAAAAGAATAAAAAGAATACTTCTTAGTGCTTTAACCCAGTGTTGGCGTCTGCCTGTTGGGTCTAACGGGGCAACAGCAACCCCTGGTGTTCACAGAAGATTACTTCAAAAGTATGAAATAGTTTTCTTTTTAAAAGTCATGTCATTTTTAAAAATGATTTGATACATTAACATTAAACTTAGTTTGAGAAATGTGTTATACATGTATTTAGAAATGTAAATGTAAATTGAGGCATACAATACATAATCAGAGTTATATAAAAATGTGATGTTATGATATGAATTTTGTTCTTTTTTTAAAAATGTTTTACTTGATCTCAAAAAATTATTGAATTTTGAAGTATTTTTTACAGTTGCTAGCTTTTGTTAGGCAAGATGACCAGGACTGTGCAACGCATGACGTCATTACTGGGAAGGTGTAAAAAGCATTGTGCACTTCCTTGGTTGTCAAGGTTTGCATGAATTTGACATAAAACGTCTCTAGCTGGATTTTTTGTGAATCATTTTGATCCCTGATAATGAATTTTTTTATGCCTTTCTGACTTCTTTTGGCTCACAGTTTTGCTCAGTTTACAAGCACATCTTGGTCTTTTACTTTCCTCCAATGCCTGCTAAGCCTATTTTCTAGATTCTCAATCTCTCAGTAGGTCATCTTGGCTAGTTTTTATTTTTCCCTTTATTCTCATTCCATTTCCTTTCAAAACAGCTGCCACCCTGTTCTGTCAGAACACTATTAAAGAGCACTTGCAGATTGCCTCTTCTTTGTTTGCTAATGGGCATTACCAAGATTTTCTTTTAAGAATCTGAAAAAAGTGGAAACCTTTTTTTATAATGTTTTTATTAAAGGTATTTCTTTATTCAACATGTTACACCATAAATACATTTTTTGTATTTACAATTTCTGCAATAAACTAAATGCAGATAATTAAGTTGTGTTTATTTGGGATTTTGTCAGTTTCCAATTGGCATTTTTGAGACTGTATGCTATAAGCCTTTTTGGAGTATTTTGTGCTACAGCCTATTTTGAATTATTCAGACCTATTTTGGGTATAAATCATAACAACATCATTTGTGGATGACTATCTATTTGTAACAAGAAGCACTTTTTAAAGTGAGAATTAGAACACAGATAACTAAATTTGTCTTATGTGGAGGATAAAATTTGAGAAGTGGAAACTCAGCACCTTTCTACCATGAATATGCCAAGATAGTGAAAGTATTAACCCCTTAACCGCCCTCTGCCGGATATATCCGGCACCGTTGTTTTATTGCTAACGCCATACTGCCGGAATTATCCGGCACATTTGCCTGTGGTTATATGAATGCCTGGCAAGTAGTATAACTGACGGTTTGGCGTGGGTATTATTACTACGTTGTATTTCGACAAGTCTGTGGTTGTTTTGGCCGGTCATGTGACGTGATTCGCATGTAACAGCTGTGAATATGGCGAAACGTAAACTGACTTCAAGTGAGGCTTTGCAGGCGATTTTGGACAGTTCTGATCATGATTGTAGCAGTTCTGAAGAAGATTTTAGCGACAGTGATGAGCAGCAACGTGCGCTGCATGATACTGTGAATGAAGACGCATCGGATGACGGCGCTGAGTGGGTGTATCCCCAGCATCTCAGCTGGGCTGCTGCCCGTGGTGAACTACCTTTTCTGCATTCGTTTGAGGGAACGTGTGGCTTTATTGTTGATGTAAACAATTACACTGCTGAGCAGTTTTATGAGCTGTTTGTGTCACCTGATTTGATCAGACATTTTGTTCATCAGACAAATCTGTATGCAGCACAGTTTATTGAGAAAAATCCCAATTTACCTCCACATTCCCGTGTTCGTGCTTGGTTTGACACTGATGAAAACGAAATGAAAAAATTCATTGGGATTTTGATGTTGATGGGAATAATCAGAAAACCAGATATTGAGATGTACTGGTCTACAGATCCTATGTATGCAACACCTATTTTTGCAGCTGTCATGACACGTAACCGATTCTCTTTGCTGCTGAAATTCTTTCATTTGAATGACAACAGAAACGAGCCAGATAAGAAAGATCCAAACCGCGACCACTTGTTCAAGCTATGTCCTTTGATTGATCATTTATTTGAAGCATTTCAGTTGCCCTACATGCCAGGACCGTCAGTTGCAGTTGATGAAAGTTTATTGTCGTGGAAGGGCCGCTTACAGTTTCGACAGTATCTACCATTGAAAAGGGCACGGTTTGGTATCAAGATGTTTTGCTTAGCTGAGAATTCAGGTTACATTTATAGATTTCGTGTATACACTGGCAACTTGCACAACATTTAGTGGTCAATACTGCTTGAATAAATGTAAAAAATGTAAAAAAAATGTAAAAAAGTAAAAAAACGAAAATTGTTCAGATTTCGCCTGGCTTGGGGAATATTTAGGGAGTTGGCGGTTAAAGGGTTAAAACTCCATGTGTTGAAACATGGATTAAAAACATAGCAAAAAGGGGTTATGAGACCTCCAAAAGGCCCAGAGAGTAGACCAGGGATTTCACTGGCCTCTCCAGAAAAGGCTCATTCCACGTTAGCCAGGCCCCAACTCCAAACTACAGGCTGCTGGCTACACAGTCCTAAAATAAGGAGCTGTCTTTAGAAGTTCAAAATATTAAGTCCCAAACTTAAAAGGGGGAAAAAACTGTAAAAACACTGGCTAGTATAGACAATCCAAACTATAATCTTCATGAAAGATGTTTGCTTAAAGTAGGCAATCCACATCAACCAAGTCTCAAAACACAATCCACAAGCAAAATCCAAAAACAGAAGTGAATCATTTATAAACCATAAATCAAAAATGAAACTAAACTTACAATAAGATTCATAATCCAATGCTAAGATTCTCTTTCTGACTCAATATACAGCCAGAGGTAGGTCCCAGCTGCTATCACGTTGAGGTTGCACCGCCTCTCAGGGTTCCACTCACAAAACACAAAGAACATCAAAACATATAAAGAGACAGCACAAAAATATTATTTAAAATATTATTTATTATTATCATTAAGAAATACAATTGAAATTATATAAAAATATGAAAAGTAATTATTCAAAAATAAGAAACAACAATAAAGCTGAAAATACATATAAACCCAGGCTGACACGTAACACAAACAAGAACAAGAGAGGGCTGAATACAGAGAGAACACATAACTATAAAGAAACTAACAAAACCAGTAGACTCTGTGGATCTACCTTATCACTTCTTGATCCTTACCTACTAGGGTGGGTGTTCATCCTACTTTCCTACTACAAAATTCCACAAAAACACTCTGCTCTCGTTCATATCTTTCTCTGTCTAGGCTTGCCTAACTTCCTTCATTTATTGAGCCCTTGATTCAAGTCATCTCTTGACTGTAAGGTCAAAATTCCACTGATGTGAGGCAGTGTCTTATACTTTCCCATGTAAGTGACAAGGCTTCGACCTTGAAGAATGAAGAACTTAGACATGTAAGTACTGTGAAAACACTGTCATTACAACTATATTATCTAACTACTGACACCTGTGTTCCAATTGGAAAAACAAAACAAATGTAATCAATTGTAACCCAAACATTGTAAGTCACCTTGGATAAAACTGTCAACTGAATAAATACTGTAAATATAAATTAAGAACCTTTGAAAATGATGCTGGGCTGTGTGGAAGATGAATGTTCTCTTCATTCCCTTGTACTAATCCATGTCTGAGAAGTTAAGCAGAAGTAAGCTTTACGGAATCATACATTATGTAAAAGCATGCTTTGATGAGCAAACAGAAAAATATTTGTCCAAGGGACTCAAGGTCTAAGCATTCCAAACATGAGTCTGCCTTATCCCGTTTCCTCCAATCATGAAAAGCCTGCGCCTGCCTACTTTATTATTTTTCTCTTTGCAGCTGCAAGCCACCAATATCTTTGCTGCAAAGCTTAAAAACTTCAGTCAAGGACATGGTGTACTTTGAGAGGGCTAAGCAGATCATTGTTTTAGAAATGAAGCTGCTTAAAACTTTAACCTTGAGAGATGACTGGAATGATATTAAAGCACGCATTCTAGGGGTATAAAACTTTGCCCCACCCGACAGACAGGGTTCAGAAGAGCCCTGACGCTGTCAAGTAATATTGATTGCCTGCTTTCTGAAACTCTGCTCACTGTGACGCTGAAGAATAAAGCTGCTATATAACCACACCTGCTGTCTTGTCTGAGTCTTCGTCCACAGCTGAAAAATGTGTAAAGCATTAACAGAACCAAAGAAAATAATATTAGAGTTAAACAATTAAGTAATAATCTTCAGACAAGGAATCTACATTTGGATATGTGAAGTATATAGAATATAGAATGGATCTTGGACATTGCTCAAATATATTTCACAAAATGGAACAGATGGCCTTAAAATAAAACCCAAGAATGGAATCAAAACAAAGAGTCTGAACAGGACATGTTTTTAATAATAGTGTGGCCACTGCAGCAGAAGAGTTTTTATTTTCACAGGAAGAAAATTGAATTAGTATATGCTATGGTTAAAAAGAAAAAAGGCCCGTTTGTACTGTAGTTCTTAAAAAAAAAAAAAATCACAATAATGTTTCAGTTACTGAGTTACAAATAAAGTATACTATCAAATTATTAACACTTTGATAGGAAAGGAAGAATTAATTATAAAGATGAAGATGCATCTATAGAAAATCATATTTATACCAACAATATTATACTCTGAAGAATCTTGAGCAATACCAGATAATCAAAGATCTAAAATAACTGCAATTGAAAAGAATCATTTAAGATGAGTGATAGATAAAACAAAAAGAGACAGGATAAAAAAATAAAGAATCTGTGAAGAACTGGAAATGCAATCACTCGTGCAAACCATAGAAAAAAACAGATACAGTGGTATGGTCATATAATAAGAATGAGTGAAACAATGTATTACAAAAAGGTGTTTGAATTGAAGGGTGAAAGAAAAAAGACACCGGGAAAATGTTGAAGGGTATTGTAAAAAAACATCAAAGAAGCAGCCAGAAAGAGAGGGATGACCATGGAACAACTGAAGATTCTGTCAAAAGACAGAAAAAAATATAATCGATAGCTCAAGACCCCAACACCGTAAGGTTTAAAGAGAGAAGATACAGTAAGTAAGATATTATTATTAAACAAAGTGAGATTTTGTGCAAGGGATGCTGTGAGTAGTTCTATTTCTTATATTGTCCTTTATCAAACTCATTTAATCCAGGTCAGAGTTACAGGGCTGAGGGCAAACAGTACTGCAGCAGCCATGGACACAATGTAGGAACCAAACCAGGACACCATTTCACTGCAGGGCCCACTCTCAGAAACCCCTGCACCCACTCATGTGGATCCATTTCAGATTTGTCAATTAACCTAACACAATTCTTTGGAATGTTTGAGGTAAACTAATGCAGGTAAGGCCAGCATGCAAACTCTGCAAGACAGTGACTGAACTGGTATTTGAACATAGGACTCTGCAGCTGTGAACTAGCAGTTATAGTCATAGTTTGTAAAATTACTGTATTCAAAATTGGTATTCGTATTTTAACTTACTTGCGGCATTGTTTTACTTCCTTTGGTTCCATGTCTGTGCTTTAGGTTCAGATGATCCTAGTCATATGTAGAGCTTGAGGCCCAACATAAAAAATGATGGTTCTGTGAACATATAAAATATCCTTCTTCATTTAATATTTTACAGTAGACACATGAATAGGAATTTTAAAATAGGACCAAGATGGGCACAATATATTATTGAGAAGTTCCAAACAGCACTTCAGCAAGCTAATCGAGGATTAAAAAAGAAGAATAGCAAACTGCTAACATAGAACACTTCAGTCAAAGCAGAGGGCAGAGGATCATTAATTGTAAGTGATCAAGGCATTAATTATTTAAAGGCTGCTGACACATCCAGTATAGCCAGTTTTGGATAAGATTAAATCTCTTACACTGATGAGAATATTATGAGAGTTTGTATAGTCATATTTATATAGTGTATAAAGTTAAAAATATGCATTTATTTCAGCACTTTAATTACAGGGGTGATTAAAAAGTTATTGTTTAAAAGATTACAAGTAAAAACTGTCATTTTATGAAAATATAATTAGACTAGGTTATTGAATTTAATAATATGTCAAAAAGCTACACATCTTTTCAAACAAAGGAGCAATTTGAATATTGTTTCAAGATTTTAAAGCTGACAAATTATATAGTAAAATGCAAAAAAATGTAGAGCTTTTTTATTCCCTTTTTATAGTATGTGAAATCATGAATGTCTGAAAAGCTATAATCCATATTTCCATTTTAAGGCAAGGGTGGCTTATTAATATCTCTGTTCTTTAGTTTTGCATAAAGATTTGAGTAAAGAGCACTGTGTGCTGGTCTATACCACAGCTAATGGATCAAAGCATAGCATTACCTTGGCAGTGAGTGATTTTTGAAGAAAAAAAAATCTAATCTTAGAATATGGAAACAGGGGAGGTAGAAGAGAAGCTATTAGTCTCAATAAATTAAAAAGTGTTCACATTATATGTTCTTTAATGACATTTATACATTTAATACTATACTGATTTGCAAAGCAGCAAAATATTACCATTATGAAAGAGGCAAAAAAACAAATACAGCACATATCCCTTGGTTAAAGATGGAGTTAACTGGAGCAGAGGAAACCAAAAACTCTAGAGTGACGAAGATTCTGAACAAAGTACACCTGTTGAAACCCACTTCCCGTGTACAGAAAGTCAAAATATTACATTAGAAGGCAGACAGATAAAATTAAATGTAAGTCATTCTATGTACCTTCATCTGCATTACCCTTCTGGAATGATCTTATCTGGGGAGTTAGTAGGCCTGTGGTGATGTCATCATGTAAGATTTCAAAGAGGACACTTCAAACCTACCAAGGTTTAGGTTGGAAAGAGAGAGTTCTGACTGGAAAGTACATGGGGAAAGAGCAAATTTGATTGCTGTATGTGAGTGGAAGCCTGCATCAAATGCAATAAACCACAAACTATTTAATAAGCCAGTCTTAACGGAAAACAAACTTTCAAAAGGCACACACCTCATACCTGCAGTCATTTTCTTAAATTCCACATGAAGGGCCATAGGAGTGGGTTGCTATTAGAATCCATGTAATCAAATATAATTGTTAATAATTTGTGAAATATAATTATGCTACTCTTTTGAACATACACAAAACTAACCCACAGCAAACTAATCAGAGTATAAGCTTATTTTCTTTCAAATGATTGTTCTTGGCTTATTAAAAATATTTAAGTAGCTTTATCCTGTTTTTATAACATAAAACTTGAAAAACAAATAAATATAATTTCCCTGGCATAATTCTCCAAAAAGATTACTGACACATTATCATTGCTTAGCTGTGTGCAAATCCAGTGTAGCAATAAAGCTGTAAATGTGCTTATCCCAAGTGCAAACCCAAGTACAATATTGTATATTTAACTTGTGTTTGAAATGAAAAATATTATAAAATACTGTACCTTGTATTCATTTCCAACAAAGGTGATATTTCAATACTTTATATGAAATATTTTAGTGACTAGTGAAAGAAGGACACATCACTTTGTAGTGAATTGATTTGATGGATTATGTAAAAAAACACAATGATAAACATTTTCCTCACTCTTTCTGTCTGAAGAACAGAATGAATCTTAATAGTAAGTAAAATTACTAACACATATTAGGCAGAAAAAAAATTAATTAATTACAATATATTGCTCTGTAAAAATGCTCAAACTGTACACAAACTGTGATCAATATGAGATGAATTAATGTAATCTAAACTGCTTGTACTACACACTCATTTCTATTAGGAAGAGATGTAAGTAACATGCTTCTGAACGACTGTAAGCCCTTAATCCTTCAATCAGAATGGATTTTTCTAGTCAGGAGGAAGGAACCTTTGATGCCTTACCAGTTTGTAGTAAGGTGGGTATTGCAATGAAGACTGTCCACTGTTTTGTAGATGTTTCTATGATCAGCAAGAATTTTAGTCTTATATTTGGTAAACTTTCATGAAACCATCTAGGAAAAACACTGTAATGTTATCATATTTTATTTAAGAATGATGCTTTAAATGCCTTACCCACTAAGCTGTAGGGTTAAAGTCAAATAATATGGACAAAGCTTCTAAACACAGGTTCAAGTCTTGATGGTTGCATACCTGCTGTTCACATATCATATTCTTCTCTGGAGCTCACTAGACTGTGATTTTAGCATATATTGGAGAGGTTTGCAGCAAAGGGTTGGGGTAAAAGCCAACACTTAAGAAAAGAATGTCCGAATTGGAGACTACATTACGAAGGTCATCATTCAGAAATTACACAATCATTGTCCCATTGCAGGGTTTTACAACCTATGAGCTATTTGGTAACGGGCACATTTCATTGTGAACTGACTGACTGGTCAGGAATCTCACAGTCATCTATGAGCTGTGTCATGCCATCTATATAGGATGGTAAAATTAAGATGCTACCCAGATACCTCCAATTTGCTTATTCATGGAGAGCAAGCTGAGATCAAAAGAAAGTTTGTAGTAATTGCTGATTTTCCTAATGTCACTGGTATAATTGCTGCACACATGTTTCAATAAAGTTGCCATCACAGAATGAATTTGTTTTCATAAACAGAAATCACTTTCATTCTATTAACATCCAAATAATATATGATGCTCAAATGCTTCTAACTAACATTGCAAGGTAGCCTGGCTCAACCCACGATTCCTTTATTTTATAAAATAGTAGTGTGGTATGTAGCCTTCCAGGTCATGCTGTACATGATTATTAGCTTCTTGGTAAGTAAGCCTAATTGATAAGAGTGCAATTATGTTTAGTACATTGCAGACAAATTTCGTTCAGGAGAGGGTGGGTAACCCCTAAAGACTGGCTCCTCACACCACTCACCCACCTGCAAACACCGCAGGAGAGGAGAAAGGCAAAGGTTTCAGCATCGTGATGGCTTGTGCAGTACTGCACAACATAGCTCAGGAACATAGACTGTCTGTGCTGCCTGAGATAAACAAGAAGAGCAAATGGATGACCCAGACCCCGTTCCTCAGAACATCAATGTAAGGGCAATTCTCAGACATCTGCATGTTGCATGACAAATTTAACAAGAATAAAGTGTTGGATGTACTGCAGCATTGACATGTATTTGCCTAAGGTATTAAGTGCATTGGCGATCCTAAATTGTCTCCACTGTGTGCTTGATGTGTGGGTGTGTGTGTGTGCCCTGCGGTGGGCTGGCGCCCTGCCCGGGGATTTGTTCCTGCCTTGCGCCCTGTGCTGGCTGGGATTGGCTCCAGCAGACCCCCGTGACCCTATGTTTGGATATAGCGGGATGGATAATGGATGGATGGATATTTTATTGTTTTGCAAGTTTAGAGGGAATGTTTTTAACATGTCGCAGCTTTGTGCAGACAGCCTGCACCAGGTCACATTGTGTTTGACACAAGACATGAACAGCTCGAATCAATACTTTCCATGTCTGCTGTAGCTCATTAGTCAAAACATTTCACTTGGGTCTCCCGACACAGGCTGAGGTCTGGGCACAGGATGATGGCAGATAGTTCTTGTTCTCTTTACTTGGCAAATTGCAACCTACTCTGCGAAATGATAATGGAAACAAAAATGTAAGGGCACATATTGGTTATATATGTTCACTGTAACTTGCACAATTGTGCTGTGATCCATTTGTCCATGATTAGTGTAGTAGCCTATGTAACTATTGTCACACACATGCGCTTAGTAGGCAGCCAACAAGCCCAGAGGTGAGTGAAAGTTCATGAGACAAAGGGGTTGTTTCAGGTGTTAACACCTCTCTCCTTTTTCAGTCAGAATTCAAGAAGAAAAATAATAAGCCAACACACTCACCGGGTTCCCAAAATGGCTCCTCTTCTCAAACATCATCCCCATTTCTGATTCCCACTGATGACGTCACTTCCGGGTACCCTCTGATGACATCACATCCAGACCCATTTGATGACATCACTTCCTCATATGTCACAGCCGATAATGTCATTCTCATCACACCTTGATGATATCACTTCCGGTCTCCTTTTGATAACGTCATTTCCGGTCCCACAGTTATGACGTCATTCCCACCATTACGTTCTTCCGGTTGCCATTTTGTATAAATACCATCTTTCAATGTATTGTATGATATCAACTGTCATGCTTTTAATCACCATTTTTTTCAAACATTTTCAAAGAAGATCGCTGGACATTATACGGGGACAATTCCCCAACTCTTATTTTTTGTCTCTGAGATTATTTATTCCTACACTGTATAGGACTTTAATATTTAACTTTATAAAATGAATGTACTCACTCAGATCATCTTGATGCATTAAATCAGAATTCCACCAATGGCTGTTTCTTTTACAACAGCTGCAATTTGCCATCAAAGGGAATGAGGTTGGGTTTACAAGTATCCCCACCAGTAGCACAGATACTTTGCCAGTGTTCTGCAATTCCCCTTTTTACTCCAATCTTTGTATTGAACTAATTTTTCTTCATTTCAGCAAAAGGGAGTTGCTCTCATGATGTAGCTTTTACTACTGCTGTTACTTGCTCCCAATTTTGACTTTTTCTTTTGTTGGTGACTCCCGCAGAGAGACCAGCAAACAGAATGGTTTTGCGATACACTACTTATTGCCTTTCTTGCATTAGCAAAATATTAGTATGGAATCTAAGTAAGGTTTTATACATAGGGACCCTGGTTTCTGGACTATAGCGTGTTGTCACTGTGGCTTCTTACCAGAACAAGGAAAGGAAGAGTAAACTGTGGATTAATGAACTGAAAATCTGTTAACAGCAGAGATGGATTAATCTCTCTAGTGACACTTGTGACTATGAAAAATATTCTGTATAGATCAACAACCTACTGCTTCAATTGTAATCTAAAGAAAGGAGTCATTTTATTTCTCAAAACCTCCTATCAACAGGGTATTGATAGATCACCCACTAACTTTTGATACAACTTGAAAGCAAGCTAAACATATATATTATTAAACAAATGTGTGCTAAAACAGGGCATTTAAAATTGGTGTATCACTTTAAGTCCATTGATATGACTCTTACAATTTACATATATGATCAAACAAACAATAATAAACAGAAGTAAAAAAAATATTTATAGTGAAATTGGCAAGAAATGTCCACAACCTACAATTGATAAATCAGAAGAACTCTCTTCTGTCTGATTGCATCTTGGGTGGTGCCTACATCTATAGTTTTTTAGAAGCTGTAATGAATGGCTGGGGCCCATGCCCGGCCAGGAACCCCTTTTGGCATTCAATCCAGGGAAGCTGCCATGGGAGGCTCATTACGTTCCCGGGAACACTTGGTGGCAGCCCCCCTGGGCAGTAACAGGGCCACAATTGTGGAACACCGGAGCTCATGCCTTTTGGGCTCCATGGCCACCGCCAGGGGGAGCTGAACTACTTAACGAGCCCATCTGGGCTGTGATGCACAAGAGGAGCCTGCAGCCACCACTCAAGGAGCCAGAGTCAGGAGTAGGGAGACGAAGCTGCCGAGAGGTGTGGAGGAAAGGAAGAGTGTTTTGTAGTGGTGTTCTGTTTGGTGTGTCTTTTGGGACTGTGTTGTGCCTGTGGGACATGAGGAAGACATGCCCCACAGGTGAAGAAAATAAAAACATTTATTTATTTTACGTGTGCCTCACTGTGTCAGTCTGTGTCGGGTCGGCACCCATATACCTCCATTTCAGAAAGCACATAAGGAAATCTAGAAGAGTATGCTCTTCATGAAATCAAGTCATTGCATTGCTTTTATTTGTCTTTCTCTTTGCTAAGAGTTCAATTTACTTGTTTGTTGTAACAAATTAGTTTTTACCTAATAAAAGTTGCCTTCATTTATCTCCTTAAAGAAAATGGAAAGCAAAAACAATAGTAAAAAGGTCACTGAATTAAGTTGCAATACATTAACTTCACATCAGACAAATTGTTGCTACAATCCCTAGTGTCCCCTGAATGTGGCAGAATAGGGTCAAAAGAAAATAGATGGATATGCATGTATCGATGTTTTGTGACACTAAGCTGACTCATCACAGATGGGTCAGAATTAAATTGATTCATTACACTTTGGCCAATTGCTGTTTATTATGCCTTTGACCTCAGCAAACTTGATTTAAGGACAGAGTCACAACACACTCAATCTAAACAGAGCTTAGAAACTGGTGAATGAAAGAATAAGCAGTATTAATAGTTAATGCAGAATACACACAATGTGTAACTGAAAGAAAACAAGTTGTTTTAAAACTATAATTATCACCTTGCAACTTAAATTATGCTGCCAAGTAAAATGTTTTTGAAAATTTAAAGTCCAATTTGTGGGTTTGTTTTTTGTCTGAAATATTAAGGTGCTTATGTATTTCTTAAATCTTATTACCGGTTTCAAATGTATCATTAATGTATTGTCCTTTTTAACTTTATTTTAATTAAGGTTAATAATTTGTCCTAATAAATAATTCATTTTAAATGTATTTACAGGATGTATTCACTTTTTATAAAAAATTAGTACTCAATTAAATTCAGTTTACTCTGATATAGCACACTTCCATTAACAATCACATATTTAGATTTTTATATGCTGCACACCATGCAATATGTAAGTAAATATATACAGTTTTGGGAGGCAGTATTTCTGGCAAGATGTTGTGTTTGGCAAGAGTGATATTAAAATGGCACAGGACAAAGTTTGGCTTCAGGCATAACAGACTCACACTGTCAGCACAAGAGATTCTGCAAATTCAGGTATGAGAGCACCACAACTGTCTATATCTATGTGATGCAAATCCCAGAATGAAAGGTATGGGCAAGAACATTAGATAGATAGATAGATAGATAGATAGATAGATAGATAGATAGATAGATAGATAGATAGATAGATAGATAGATAGATAGATAGATAGATAGATAGATAGATAGATAGATAGATAGATAGATAGATAGATAGATAGATAGATAGATAGATAGATAGATAGATAGATAGATAGATAGATAGAAAAGCATCCGTCAGTTGCTACTGATGGCAAACAGACCCCCAGTACAAGTTAATGAAAACCAGCAGACTGTATGCGTTGGATAGGAAGTTACTATCACTGGCTAATGCAGGATGCAGGATAGCAACCCACTATTGGTAAGCTAACCTGTATATAAACCTCTGCATGCATCTCCCTCCCCCCTTTAAAATCTCATTAAACTTAAAAGTATAAAATGCAAGCAAGACAATCAAAGGGTTATCTAGATACAACATGCCTTGTGGCATGAAAGCTGTTGTGCACAGAGCAAATAAACATTTAGTGATATTTACCTTATATTAAACCAAGCTCACAGTTCTCTTATCTGCAGATTATAATGATTTACTATTTCACTGTTAGTATAATTTTCAAGGGTGTCCAGTTGTTCAGGTGACAAGGACAGACTCAATTTCAGGCTATGCATCCCAATAAATTACTGAAGAATACATGTCCCAGTTTTAATAGCCTGCCTAATTAATAAAACCGAAACAAACATCTTCACAATATATTTACAACAGTGCATACAAAACTCCAAGGGGGACACCCTTCATACCTTAGCTCTGGGTTTGATGTAATATATGTATAATAGTGCAGTCCAAACTACGATGGGAAATGCTTGATTAAGAACTTGTTTTACATTACAAAAAAAAAAAAAACAGATAGTACTGCCATTTATTTGTTTCACTTTCAAGCAATGTGTGGAATCATAGGTGTTTATTTGTAAAAATGTTTTATTTCCTGTGCCTTGATCCCACTCTGATGTTGATGACGTAAAGCAGGCATTAAACAAATGAGGATGAGCTTTATGCTGGGCATACCTGCTACACAAGTGTCCCTGGTTTGGGACTTTGAAATCTGGTCACCGTATAATTTACTGTCAGAGTGTCACACTTACGTAGTGTTCATAATGGTTAGTCACTGGTCTTTGTGATATAGTAGAGTCCTGTCCATGCCTGTTCCCAGCCTTTTGCAAATTCCTTGTGTGACAGTCTTTGCCCCCTGCAACCCTCAAATGAACTGAGAAAGTTTTAGAACCTATCTGCTGAACTCAGTCCATTGGGGACCACAATGCTTGCACAGGCCTCAAACGCATCTGAATGTTATGTCATGCATACATTTTCTAACTTGTTACTTACTTTATGTCTCAATGGTGTTAGGTCTGGGTGTAGATGGCTGACATGATTGCTCTCCACCTATCAAGAAATCAGAAAGTTAATAGCATAAGTAAAGTTAGGTAAGATCAACTGGGAAGGAACAAGAGAATGTGAAAGTGCTTATTAGTGCTTGGTAGTACTTTGTCACAGATGTTTGCATGTATTATATGAGGTCTTGTTGGGTTGAAAGAGTGAAAAATAAGGGTAATGCAGAACCTGTAACAAAAGTTTTACTTCTGACCTTGGAGTAGAGCAGGATGCTCCAGAAGACATGTGACATCACTTCCAACATTCCTTTTTAATAAGCCACATTTTCTGCTCACTAACTATTAGAAGAACACTGCGACAAGGAGATGGCATTCATTATAGTACCTGCTGTTGTGAAGGACAGGCCTTCCTACAAGTGTTTACTAAGTAAAAAATGATCTTGCTATTAAGCCAACATTCTTTTTGTTGTCTCCTGTTGTAAAGGAGATTAAAAATTCACAGAAATTAAGACATACAAAAGAGAAATTAACTGATTTAAGGACTGCACAAAGTGCACTTGTTTTATTGTTCATTTGCTGTTGTGTATATAATTGTATGTATTATATTTTTTAAGAAGAGGTTTGTATTAGTGACTTAAAGAAAGAAGCAAGTTTCTTAAAGTAAGCCATTGCAATTTCCTTCCTTCTAGTTTAAAAAGCCATTGTAATTACCTCCCCCAAGTCTTTAGGATATAAGTTTCACTGAAGCTAGACGTATACAGTGTAACAAATACCGAATAACAAAAATAGTATATTCTGTACGTCTAGAGACAACCATGAGTGAAATTGTGCTTAAAACTGGGTGGGAACAATAAGACAACTCATTAAATGTCACATGTTACCTTGTGCTACTCCTGAACAGATAAAAGCAATTTTAGCTTTTTTTTTCTCTCAGCATTAAATCTTTTGTTCAGTGTCTTTTGTAGTCTCCCTGAAACCCTGGTGGTGATTTAAAATGCACAGACTGGAGAAATTGGTGGTGAGTGTTTTAGGAAGAAGCCTTGTTTGTGTCGCCTTTGCAGAACAGTATTCTGCTGCTAATCACTATACACTTTTTAACGGGATGTCCCCAGACTTGTGTTCTTGTTTGAGAATCATGTCTAGCCTCACAAGATTATTAGGATATAGTACTAAGCACTAACTCGAGATATGAAATTTATGTTAAGGAGGATGTGAGCATGCATCAGACTGGTTTAGCAAGGTTGAATGTGTTTGGGCTTACATGAGCCTATAAGCCCCACATGAAGGCTATAAACTACCTAGCTGGCAGAGACAGACCCCAAGTGTACAAAGGGAGCATGGGTTGTTATTCTATTGGTCATTGGAACTGGATTGTGGCTGAAATAGGATTGGATGAACCATGTCTGCACCTACTGGTCTAAGATTTGGATAGAAATGGTATAAAGTTAGTCAACCTGCCTTTACGTCTCCTCTCTTATAATCTGAAGAGAAGACCAGGATGAAGTCAACTCTATCTCAGTAGCCATTTTGATATACAGTGTAGGCATGTGGCCTGTTTCAATGTTTCATTAAAAAGTCATGTGGTAGCAAAGCAAGCTACACTGAAGATAAGCCGAGAGCCACCGATAAACACAAGATGCACTGCTACTTAGGCTATAATGATATAGTTTGCCAGTATTCAAGTTGTATCCTTGATATTTCTGAGCATATTATCAAAAATATATACTTCTGCACGTGTCCTTTACTTTTTTGAATTGCCTACAGTTACAGATAAATAAAGGAAGGGGAAAGAGAGTACCAAAGTACAGTACCTGACCACAGAATGGTACAGTAAGTACATTGGATTTGAGGCATTTTGGCAAAGTCTACACAATATAAAGAGTATAACTGGGGAAAAAAGCATCATTGTAGGACCCTATGCAACAAAACACATCTTAAGACTAAATTTACATTTGCCAACAATTAAATGAGATAATCCAATTTTTTTTCTAAACTCTGAATTTTTGGTTTTACAAATTTTAAGGTGGCAAGTGTGCTAATCTCCCCAGTAGGTAAATGAATATTCAAGATCTGCGTAAGCAGGCCCAGAAAGAAAGCAATGTTTTATATATGTCTTCGTTTGCTTTATCACCTTGTGTCCTACTTTTTATGTAATCATCATTTGTACATTTATGTTTAAATAAATGCACAATTAAGCCTTATTAACGTTATTCTGAATGTGAGTGGATGCCACAAAGGCATTCACCTGTTACAGTATCTAAAATTATTTAAATGACTGTTACACCTTTAAATACATATCTGCAGGAGACCTATTTGAGCCTTTTTTAGTTCCAGGAATAAAGCTAAATTTAAATAGAGCAGTTAGGACTAATTAAGGATTACTCCTTTTCAATGCCTCTAAATAGGTCATTTTATAAAAGATATTTTTCCTTGGTAACTAGTTCATGTGATTAACCTAGATATCAAAATAAATTGGTCTTGAGGCAGCAGCTATTATTTATAATGGTGAAAATAACAATTTCTTGAAAAAGCTGCCTCTCCAACAACTTTGAATATGTTCTATGTGACTGGGAAAGGTACTTATTTTTGAAGTAGTCGTTACAAAGTAGCATATCTTAGCTGACAGCTACTGTAGAATTTGAAAGTAGACCTCAAATATAAACTAAAATACTAATCAGATTTTAAACATCTGTAGTAAATTGTATAAATAAGATAAAAAGTAAAACTTGCCAGAAAAGACCTAAAACGTTAAAGAGATAAATTACCATTCAGCCCATATAGTCAAATCTGGTAATATTCTGGTTATGGTATTACTTACAGGTCCTTCAGGATAAACAGCATGAAAATTTGTACACTTTAATATCCCTCTGACAACAGACCACTTGATATCAGGGATGTGCAGAAACCATAAGTCAAGAGTGTGTTTAAAATTGTCCAATATCTGTACACTCATGATGTATGCCAAAGTTAATCTGAATGCATTCTGACATTTTACCCATTTTTAAATCTGCTATTTACTGCTTTTGCTTCATTCCAATACTCCATGCTAATAGTACATACAGTTTATATTGACCAAGCAGCCTGGTTCCCAGTTAGTCAAATTTTTCTAAATATTTAAGCTATTCCTGCAATTTTTATCATTCATTTCTTTTTCTACACTACATGATTTGCATTGGTGATCTTTTAAAAAAGATATATCTGATCTGGTCTAATTCAGGTCTACTTTCAGATTCACCATTATTTGCTTTAGCCTAGGCAGGAAATTCACACTAATCTTATTTTATGGCTTAAACATAAAACAATTAGTGACTCAGCAGACTATGATCAAGTTTAGTACATCAGATAACATTAAGTGTGTAAAGGTATCAGCAGAACATTCTTTTGTCCACTGAATTAATCTGTGTAATATAATTAAGAGGTCATATCAGGTTGGAACTCATCTTTTCAACTCTGGGTTCAAGGTAAGATGAAGTGCCAGACAGGGCTTCAATCTGATATAAGGAACACTCTAGGACAAACACTGAGCTCGTTTAGAGATACCAATTAAAATAAACATATCTGGGATGCCATTGATGGGTCTATCCTTAAGCATTAGCTTTATCTGAGCAGTATAGTAGTACCTTGTGCTGTTGCAGGGACTTGTAGACATACAGCTCCAGAGCTTCTACAGAGCAGTTCTCTGACCTCAATAGTAGTTCCTGGGGTCCAAGAAATGAACTTGAATGAGCTTCTCTTTCTTGATCAGGTGTGCTTAAAATCAAAAGGTGGTTATATGGCAGAGGTTTGAATGGCAAAAGGAAGATAACAAGTATATAGAAGATAAATGTGCTTAGTTGACCAAGGTTAAGAGGGGAGTATTATGGCACATGAGTGGGAAAGTGTAAATTATAACTTTACAATGGTCAGACTGGTGTATTGGCTAGCCCGAGGGAAATGTGAGAGGAATTTAGGTATATTTCTTTCTGTTTTACACATTTGTTTTGCTTATTATATAACTTACCTATATAATACTGGACATTTTGGTTCCAAGTGTAAGAGTAAATTATATATATTGTCAAGCTTGGGTCACAGAGTTGCACAGTTGTTCAGCAGGTTTTCCAAGGAGTATGAAACTTTATTGCTGTTCCGGCAGATACAAACACAAGTCTCTTTCAGAGGTGATCTGCCCTTATCAGCTGTCAAACTTGATACATCGGCCCCGACTCCTGCTCAAAAGAACACAAAATCTTCTTCATCAACGGTGTCCAGCGGCCCGATAGCCAGAGCAGAGGGAGTCTGGGGGAAGAGAGACAGGAGAGTGAGAGTTCAGAATGGCTGTGGCTCGGTCTTTTAAATGTTCGAAGCCCCGCTCAAGGAGTATGTCGAGCGGCAAGCCAGCAGCTGATCCCATAAAGAGGAGCTGTAAGACTGAGTTTGTTTACCATTGAAAAATGTTTAAGAGGGAGTTTCTGAAGGGCTGCTGCATCCCCCTGCTGCAGTGGTCACAATATATGTAATACGCCTGTGACCACCTGGTGGGGATTCTAGGATGGGCGCCACAGTAATTAGAATTGTTCTACCATAAAGAATGTGAGTGGTAGAACTGGATGTTGCAGTAAACATGCAAAAAGAGCAGGACAAAGAAGAGAGGTAATCAAGAGGAAGATAATTGGGCTATAGGCTTCTACATTCATTTCTTTTTTGTGGTATTTTCCATGACTCTAACAATGGAAGTCAGCAGGTGTCCATTTTTGCAGTGAATACCTTAAAAATGACCCAGTTAAACAAGGTACTTAACCAGCAAACTGCCTCTGAAGCGTCTTTTCTACGGTCACTTGTAAAGTAAAACAATTGTTTTTGTATTTCTCAGGATGGTTTTTGTGCAGAGCATTATGTTTTGTTATTAATGTAACTTTGCTTTGTAATTGAATTTACTTTGGTATTAGCAGAGCATGTTAGGCTCATAAGTGGAAGTGTACTTTATAAGAAAATTTTCAAATGAATTTCATTGGAGTCTAATATATTTAAACTAAAATTAGTACCTCAAATTACACACTCGAGATTTGAAGTACATAATTAAAATTGCTCCAAGTCACCTTTCTTGACCTATAGTTACAGTTTTTTAATAGGTTTTTTAAAATGATGCAATTATCAGACAAGACCTCCAATAAGAGTAAGTTGTCTCTATCTGTAAGCTAATTTTAAGTCAAGACTCAAACTCCATATATAAAACAATGCTTTAGTATTTTGATAAAAAATAGTTGACTTTTAAATATAGTGTTGTTACAATTAACTTAACAAGTGAAAAAAATGCTTTGGACCTGCTAAAATGCCTATTACTTCTTTAGCAGAGTCTTAGCCAGCAATGCAACTCTCACAATTCCTGGTAAAGATAAGCTTACATACAGTATTATCTCTAAAGTCAATCAAATACATTTTTGTAATTAGTACATAAGAGCAAGGGTTTATTTATTTCTTGCAGAATCAAGGCACTGTTAACTATTTCTTATTTACAATGATGTAAATAAACTACTGCTTAAAATCAATATATATATATATATATTTTTTTTTTTTAACAGCTTTGGTTAGTGTATAGTGTTTCCCATTCCATGTCAGGTCCACTAACGTCCACTATCCACACCAAGCATAGACATACTAAACTATTAACTGTCATGTAGCAGTTTCAGTATTTCACCTTTTAGGTAGCCAGGCTTGAGGTGACAATTTCTCAAGAACACTGAAAAGCAGAAACTTTACAATATGTAAAATAACTTTAAAGTGTCCAGTTTCAGAACTTTAGATTTAGACAGAACCATTCCTGACAATTCCAGACTTTTTTTAAAAGTACCTTTTCTCGAGCAGCATCTCTGCATTAAAAGCAGATATGGAACTGTCCCCTGCCATCCTCCAAGAGAGAGGTTTGAGGTGTAAAATAAATACTGTAAATATTAAACTCATCTCAATAATTTAACACATTGTTAAAATGTTTATAGCAAACTCAACTTCAGTCATCATAATTAAATTTTTTTAACTTTCCATGATATGTTCATAGTAATTTTGTATCTTAAAAAATATTTATTTTTTGAGTATGTGAATTCTCCTTGTATTTGGTGGCTATACACTGTTTCCAGGTTGCTTGAGCAGGCTCTTTGACCCTGCAATTTTCTCAGGATATGTTTTTTCATGTGGACACATATGCAGCCTGAACTTTTCAGTTCTGCGTTGGACCCTGAATGTTAGAGCACTTGGTTGATTATTTGTGATGCAATTTAAAGGATGTATGAACTTGTGCATCTCGCTTCTTTCAAGTTGTTGCTATCATTATCATTAATCATGTTGATTTTTTATGTATAATGTGATTTGACATTTGTAACAAAAACTGAACATTTATGACTGTTTGTTTACATTTCTGATTTTGGTGTTGAATATTTAATGTTGAGATATCTTTGAATACTGCCTTTCCTTGGTTTTATTGTATGATATGACAAAGTAATATGTTGATAGATCTTTGTGTAATTTCGTTGTGGCATTATTTGACTGACCTTTTATTACCATTGGTGCTGGTAGTCTAATAAATTGTGAAACACAGTGCTTTTCCTTGCTCCATCACGACAGGCTTACTGGAGGCCTTCTCCTCCCTACACTGCTGCTGTCACCACTCTGAACTTTCACAAACACCTTCCATTCAACTCCACTAATTTTTTTCCTGCCACATTCACTGCCTGCAGGTTCATGCAACCTGCTCCGCCTCACCAAGCTCATTATCTGCATTCACTTTTCCCAACTTCATAAGCGGGTCCAAGCCAAGCTCCTTAACAAGACTCACCCAGGCACCATACTCAGGCTGGTAGATTTGATCAGAGGAGCAGATCCCATAAGCACAGCTCAATAAGTGCTTGATCATCTTTTTCTCTCTCAAATGCACACACAGTGCTCTGAACCTGCACTTAGTCAACAGGTGATATACACACATGAGTTGACTTTACACAAACATACACCCCACCTGCACTTTTTCCTTTTGTGACTGGCTTCTCACCTAACCCTAACTCTAACTCATCTTTTTGTTCCATGTGGCCTCAACTTCATGCCAACAACACCACTACTTTTCTCTGAAAAGTCTTAGAAAGAAACTGCAGCCTCACAACTTCAGGCTTAACATAAAAACTCTAGCCTTTTTTCGGGCAATAGTAACTTATAATTCTTCCTTTTTATCTATTCCCACTTCTATTGGGTGTTGATGTGCTTAATCAGCCTTCTCTATATAGCTTGGTCCTGCACCTCCTGCACAGTCAAACCCTTTTCCTTCAGATCTTCTTTTACTTTACCCATCATCCACTGCTTTGGCCTCCCTTGCTTTCTCTTCCCCTGTTCTGCCATTCCCATAACTGTTTTACCCACATATTTATTGTCTCTCATCATCCATGTCCATATTACTTCAAGCTTCTTTCTTGTACTTTCTTACATATTCCTCTCACTTTTACTGTAGTCTCATTTCTTATTCTGTCCTTTTTTGTAACTCCATACATCCATCTCAACATTTTAATTTCTGCTACATCTCACTTCTTCTCCTGTGCTATATTTACTGCTGATGTCTGTGCTCCATACATCATTGTTGACATTACCACTGTCTTTAAAACCTTACCTTTTAACTTTCACATTTATTCTTCGATCAGACAATACTCCTGATACCTTCTTCCAGTTCTTTCATCCATACTGCACTCTATGGGTTATCTCTGCATCTGATTTTCTTAGAACATCACTTCATTTATTATGCATTTATGTCTTAACAGCATTCTGGACTTTTGGCTGCACCCTTGATGATAGGTCATAATTTATGTAGTACTAAAGTATGAGGATTTAAAATCTTCATTTGTTTTGACTCAATAAAGAGACATTTAAAAGGAATAGAAAAAAATATAGAGTACACTATAACAGAAGGGCATAATAAGTGCAGCATTTAATAAAATCGACCACAACTTTTTACTGAACACTTATGAAATTGTTTCCACTATATGCAAATGTCACATAAAAGAATTTTCTCAGTTTTGTCAGCCAATAAACAATTTGTTCCCAGATCTTAATTTGGCTGAATTAGAAACATTTGAATGTCAAAGAGTGACATGGTAGTGCAGTGGTAGCGCTGCTGTGCCACAACAAGGTGACCATGGTTCAATCCCCATGTGAAGTTTGTATGTGTTTCCTCTGGTTGGTCTAGTTTCCTCCCATAGTCCCGAGACATGCAGGTTAGGTGAACTAGTGTTTCTAAATTCACCCTAGTGTATATTCATCTTGCAGCAGACTTGCATCCTATTCAGGGGTTGTTCCCGCATTTTGTCCAGTGATTACTGTCATGGGTTCCCGGTGCCAGCCATCCTGCTGTGTATAAGTGGATTAGAAAGATGGATATAATAGGTATGAATGGTGGTTTAGCATCTCAGAAACATGCTATCATAGAATTTTATATGTTACAGTCCATAGAGAATACAGAGAATATGTTATATGATGGCGTTGATCTGTTTAAGGTTGTTTTCTACCCTGTAACAAACCCCAAAATAATTCTGACAAAATGTTAAATCAGGTTAGCTGCCACAGAGTCTGTTGACTTTATAAACAGAACACTAGGACCCCTATGATTAGCTACACTGTATCCTATTACTAAGTAACCAGACCTACAGTTGGCTGTGAAAAGTGCCAAGTTGTATTAAGAGAATATTTAACATGAAATACAAAATTGATGTATGTGTGCACATTCAGAATTGTCCAGGCAGTTTCAAATAGCAAAGTTGCACTTAAAGGTAGAAGATGCAAAATAGATTGGTTATACAGCCGTAATGTCCAGAAATTATGAGTTTAATTGCATTTACTGTACTATATATTAGGAACCAGAGAAAAAAAATGCTGTAAATTCATAATTGGACCAGAGAAATGCATAAACATTAGTCAGACTTATACTATTTTCATTCAGTTTCTCCACCATTACAATGTAACAGTTGTGACAGTAGGGGGCACTGTCACACCTCCAAACCCGCAGACAACACGTCCAAACACCAGGTAAAATTCCCAATAATTAATTTATTATTACAATAATGTGCACAAAGCACCTCCACCTCCAATATACACAATAATATATCAATAAACAGTAATCAATAATAATAAATCCTCCTCTCCACCCAGCAACTCCATCACACTCCCACCTAACTCTGGCTCAGTCTGCTGGGTTTCCCGCAGTCCTTTTTATAGTCCTTGACCCGGAAGTGCTTCTGTCCTTCACTTCCGGGTCAGATGAAAACTCTTCTTTTTCTTCAGTCCGGAAGTACTTCAGTTCTTCTGTCCCCGTGACTTGGAAGTACTTCTGGGCTATAGGGAGAATAGAAATCCCTGTGTCTCCCTGCAGCGTCTCCTGGTGGCCCCCACGGTATCCAGCAGGGCTGTGAATCCGAACTCCATTGTCCATGATGCCCTGTGGGAATTTGGGGCATTTCCATGCTGTATATGCTCCCCCATCTAGCGGCCTGGGGGAGCAGGCCGGGATAAACTGCCAGCCACCTCTCACACAATATTCTGAACCAGAGATTAAATTGAAGGTGACAATGGAGATTTAAAATACATGATTTCAAACTTTTCACCCAAGATTATTTTCAAAAAGTGTTGTGTACTGGCAGTGCATCATCCAGGACATGCCCCAGAAGCACTGGAAGAGAATGTCAGCCATCCCATCCCAGAAGGATCTTAGAGGAAAGAATACTCCTTTTCACTTACAAAACTCGGAGAGGAATATCAATGAAGACTGGAAGAGAACAATGACATTTCACTGAATCTTCAACTAAGTGGAAAAAACTGTCTGATTTTCAAAATTCAGAAGTACTGAGTCTTTGCTGAGAATTCCATAGCAGTCACTCACTGAGCACTCACTTAACAAATTATTAGAAACGCTACAAAAATACTGGTGAAGGGCCTCCTTTTGGCATCAAAACAGGCCCAGTCCTTCATGGCATGATTCTACAAGATGTTGGAAACATTTCCTTGAGATTCTGATCCATGTTGATATACATGACTGCATCGTGCGTTTTCTGCAGATTTACCAGCTGCACGTTCATACTGCTTATCTCCCATTCTACCACATCCCAAAGGTGTTCTATTGTGTTCAGATTCAACTATGAAGGCCACTGAGTAAAACTGAACTCTTTATCATGTGCATGAAACCTGAATGTTATAACTTTTGCTTTATGACAATGGTGCATTATTATGTGAAGTCAGAAAAGAAAGCTTAAGTCATAACAAGGAGAGCAAGAATCTATTAAAACAGGACCAGAAAGTAAGACGAAAGTCATAGTGAAGGACTGGATTGAAAAGACAGAAAGTTTTGCTGCATTGTTGGATCAAGACAGACAGATTATTGGCCCGCTTGAAAGGGTAATTGGTGGCAATCCTCCCAAACCTGAAACACCAGCTTCTTGAAATCATCTGTAACATTACACAAAGGATAAAGGAGACAATGATTGCAGCCCAGTTGAGACAATCTTGGTTGTATAAACTGAGACACAAGCCTTCTGGGTTCTTGGTTGGTAAGAAAATCTGGATTAGGATGCATCCTTTTTCCAAAGACTACAATAAATTTACAGCTAAACTGGCTCATAAATGGTTCAGCCAAGACAGAAATTTGCATCAAAAAGGTCAAGTGACATATTCTGTAGAATGGTGGTTACCAGGAACCAAGAAAGTAGATACTGTCAAAATTGCCAACCTCAAGCTTTACTTTGACCGTACACAACAGCCTGGGGAGTGGGGAATATTGAAGCACTACCAAAAATGGACTGCAATTCTCAGCACTCCCAGGAGCACTGCTGCTGGGGGAAAGAAGATGAGGCCTTGAATTTAAAAGGGGGCTGTAAAAAGCTGGAAAATAATTGTGATTATCTTTTGTGTTTTTGCCACTTTCACTGCTGCAGCAAATCATTTAGATTGCAATTACTAATACTCTTAGAGTTACAATTTTCTCTGAATTCTTCTTCTTGTCCTATGCCTGCTTGAGTTGAGCTTCATCTTCACCTTCAGAGCAGGCACCAAACTTCCACAAGTCTTCAGTAATAAAACACTTCACAGTAGGGCAATCTTTATACTATATTGAAGAGGCTGTTCACTCATCGCCATCATCTGCATCTTTGAAACTAGTTTGTGTTTTGGAATGTTTACCATTTATCATTTTGTGTGTAGCATCTTGTTAGGATTCTTTTGTATCTGTGCTTAGATAATTAATCATCACCACTGGAATTTTTCTGGTGGGTTTATGTGTGCATGTTTCAGGGATAATTGTTTTTTTCATTAATGCCTTAATTAATACATTCTTTTTCATTTGTTTATTTAACCAGTGTGTTTCATATCTCTGGGTGTGAGTGTGTGCAAGCCAAATCAAGATTAGGTGCATCTCTAAATAAAATAGACAAAGCACCTTTTGAAAACAATTTGAATCTGGGTGCCTTACGGCTGCTACCACCAATTCAAACCTAGACATGAAAAATGTGAAATCAATGAGCCTTATAATGAAGAAACAACCAGAATGCTGAATTTTTAGTTGAATCCAAGCTTGGACAATCTTTGACCTGGTGATGTCATACATTATGGTTGACCTTACCTAATAATGATATAGCAACTGTCAAAAAAAAAGCCCCATAAAGGCAGCACCCATAAAAGATAGATGGCATCACAGGAGAATGCAAAAAAATTGCAAACATAAGTGAAAATACAATTAAACTTATTATAAATTGACCACTGTATTTCTTGGTCTCAGTAACCCCCTAAACAATGTATGGATAACTAGTAGAGTCAGAGAAACCATCTAAAAAAATTAAAAACAAGTTTTCAAGCCATGACAATGTTTACACACAATTCCCTAATGATATGTAAGTAGTCATTCGGTATACTAACTGACATTAATGCTTAAGCTGTACACTTGCAGCTCAGTCTTAATGCTCTGCAGATGCTGTACTTGGCTAGACAAAAATAGAATGTGTAAGGGTCTAATACATAGACAAATTTGAGATTCAGTCCTAACTAAACTTCTGTGCACCACTTGCTAACTAATATTAACACCTCTCCGCATGTGTTTAAAAGCCCTTGTGTCCTTGTAAAATTAAGCAGGTGCAATTCTTCCAGACACTAATATTAAAGATTTTATGAATTTGTATAATAATCCACTAGGTAGTGTTTGGTATCTAGATATAGCATTGCTGAATGTAAGCACATCACTCTTTGCATGTTGTAAGCTAAGCTTGAAGATTAAAGTTAATGTCAAACACGAGGAAATGCAATTAAAAAGAAGTCTTATAACTATGGCTTCATTTTGTTTAACACTGGACATTACCACTGTGTTCCTGGACTTTCAACTCACCTTTCACTGCTGTACTTGCTGCTTTACTAACCATTTAAAATGTCTATTTCTTTTAAATTTTTGATGAACTGCCTCTGTCTCCCCTTCCCCACAGGTTAAGAGTCTGGGTGTCATCCTTGACAGTACTTTATCCTTTCAGTCCCACATCAATAACATTTCCCGGTCTGCATATTTCCACTTGCGTAATATTAATCATATTCGCCCCTCTCTCGCTCCTCACACCACTGCTATCCTTGTTCATAGCCTTGTCACTTCTCGTCTGGATTATTGTAATTCCCTTTTCTTTGGTCAAATCTCTTTATAAGCTTCAACTGGTCCAGAATTCAGCTGGCCGCATCATTACTAGAACCCCCTCTATTCACCATATCACTCCCGTTTTGCAGCAGCTTCATTGGCTTCCAGTTCAGTTCCGCATTCAATTCAAAATTCTTCTGTTAAATTTTAAGGCTATCCACAGCCTTGCCCCTCCATATCTGTCTGACCTCCTCCATGTTGCCATTCCCTCCCATATCCTTAGATCCTCTTCCTCCATCCACTTGACTGCCCCCTTCATCAGTCTTACCACTACTGAATGCTCTGCTCCCCAGCTTTGGAACTCACTACCATCTGATCTTAGAAATATTGAATCATTTTCACTTTTCAGATCTAAACTTAAAACTCATTTGTTTAAGACTGCTTTTTCTCTTTGATTACAATTGCTCTGTCTGATTTTAACTTTTGTATTTTAGTTTTTAGAATCTATTGTTCGGTGTCCTTGAGTATTTAGAAAGGCGCCTATAAGGCTTGTTTTCCTTATCACAGAAGCTGATGCTCGTGACTCTCAAGAAAAGCTTTGACTAGGAGAAGATTTTGGGGAGTTTAAAATTCACAAAGAAACTAATTTCACAAGTTTTTGGTTGTCATTAGGTTTGAGTGAGTGTGGTGTTATGGGTCCACAGCTCTCCAGTTAAGGCCAGTTAAATAAATAATCGCCGCGCTCGCGGCTTAGCGAGGGGGCGTGGTGGCTGTAGCATGCCGCAGGGCGATCTGTGGTGTGGGCGTTTCTCACCTAAGTGCACAGGTGAGGAACTTCCCACAACCGTGATTGTTCCTGTGGCTAATGCGCTGCAGCTGCCCTGTCCTCTCTGCATATATAGAGGAGCCCGAGATGGTTGGAGAAGAGGTACAAGAGAAGAGAACGGGAGGTTGTAGGAAAAGCAGGAAGCAAGAGAAAGAGAGCCGGTGTGAGGAAGGAGAGCGAGCGAGCATAAGCAGGCTCGCAGCAGCTGAAGAGGCAACCTGGGTGTTAGGCCGACACCACAGGCGTAGTAGTTGTTGTCGCTCCCGCAGAGTTTTATGAAGGACGGGAGTGACTGGAAGGTGGATGATTCTCCACGGATGACTGCGGAAATCATGACTTGGGAACGTAGTGTCCTCAACGTGAGAGCCTTGGCCGTTGGTGGATTTCCCAGGTCACTGTCACGGATAGCCGACCGGAGCCAAGGATCGGAAAGGCGACTGACAGTAGTAGTAGCAGGAGTAGGTAGAAGGCCAGCTGCATAAAGAGCGTCTCTCCTGTTGAACTAAAGAGGCTAAAGAGAAGAAGCATCAGGCTTGTCATTTGTTTTTAAAGACAGCTTCCTGTTGATCGTTTTAACCTCGTTTTAAAGGATAGTTGTTTTGTGTATTTTAACTTCACGTTTCATTTAATGGATTATTTATTTATTGGATATTGCACTGCTGCACTTGATTTGGACACTGTTTTTGATATCTTTTAATAAAAGCACTTTGCACTTTTAAACCATCCCCTTGCTCATTGTTATTGCCTCACTGTCTAGCTCATCGGTGACATTACCGACGGTGTTGGGTTCAAGGGCTTCCTAACAGCCAATGGGAGCACGGAGCCGAACCCGCATCGTCACAGTGAGTTGGGCAAAAAGTTAATTATTTCTTTGTTTTCCTTAAATTTGGTATTATTAAGTTGGCCAGCATCTGCAAATGTGTCCTGTATGCACAAATGTGCCCTGCAGTGAGCTAGAACCTTTCTCAGGGTTCGCTCCTACTTTGTACTCAAAGCTGCCAAAGGAGACAAAATGCTTCCTTAAGTCAGAAATTGAATTACTTTACATCAGGAAATGGATAGAATGGTATAATAATAAGATTTTTTGTAGTTTCATTATGTTTCATTTAGGTCTTAATGCAGCTGCTGTTTGAACCTCAGGTTTGAGTCAAGAAACACACTTCATAGTAAGTTGATGAAATGAGAAGCAATTGTTTAAAAATTAATTCTCAAAATGAACATGGCATGTGCAATATTCATAAAACAAACTAGAGGAAACCATACCCCTGGGTGGGTGAATTTGTACAGAGAGAGAGATAAGTGTGAACAGTTTTTTGCCTCTTTAACGCTATTTTAATGGCAACTGAAGGCTTAGGATGCAGGGACATCTATCACACACTTAGGATAGTTCAAGTGTAACATCCATCCATCCATCCATTTTCCAACCCGCTGAATCCGAACACAGGATCACGGGGGTCTGCTGGAGCCAATCCCAGCCAACACAGGGCACAAGGCAGGAAACAATCCTGGGCAGGGTGCCAACCCACCGCAGGACACACACAAACACACCCAGCACACACTAGGGCCAATTTAGAATCGCCAATCCACCTAACCTGCATGTCTTTGGAATGTGGGAGGAAACCGGAGCGCCCGGAGGAAACCCACGCAGACACGGGGAGAACATGCAAACTCCACGCAGGGAGGACCCGGGAAGCGAACCCAGGTCCCCAGATCTCCCAACTGCGAGGCAGCAGCGCTACCCACTGCGCCACCGTGCCGCCTCAAGTGTAACATTTTTGTTTCAAAATAATGATAGCATCTAACCTCAGACGTGATCTTGGAAGGGGTTTGATTGAGTCTGATGTGACTAGCAAACTTTGAAGACACATCACATTGGCAAGAGAAAAAGACAGCAGGTTAGTAGGCAGCAGGAAGTAGGATGGACTGAGAGAGTCAACAGTTTGAAGTTGGCAGTGTATTTCGTGGCGCTAGAAAAGTGGGCTATTGGAAGATCAACTCCATAAGTTAGGAGTGTGAATAATGCCTGTTAAGCCCAGAGGGGTGGTTGGATTTTTGTCTTCCTTTTGTATACATTGCACCGTGTGTTCCTTGTATGTTTATCCTGCCATCGTTTGTTTTTGTGAATAGAAATGACATTTATAACATTTTTATGATTTTATTGCCCTTTAGTATGTATGCAGAAAGATATTACAAGTTTACCCCAACACAACTTTTAGTAATGGTAATAGTAAAGTCTATACTGCTTCCATATGCTATAAGTCAACAATGTATGTTTTGTCATTTGATTTACATTAAAAGTTATACGATTCAAGTACATTTTACTATTTTTAATTTACCTGTGTTCCCTCTAAGGCTGTTTCTTTCCTTATGTCCAGTGTAACTGTAACAGGCTGCTGTTCTCATTGACCCTGAATTGAAATAAGCAGGTCTGAGAATGATTGACTGTTTTGGATCAAGAGTTTTATCAAATTATGGTTGACTTGTATCACTGAAAATGGCATGATAATGTAGCCGCCTGCAGACAGAATTGGATTATTTGGGTTCATATTTTAAGAGCATTATAATGGTGGGTGAGCATCTAGATGTGGAGAGCCTGATAGTGTTAGCTTATTACAGAGCATTCAGTCCAGAAGGAATGAGATAACTGAAGATTGGCAGTGTAAAAATGACTGAGAAGATAAACATAGTGAGAGATTAAATAAAAAAAATTATCTGAGAAGCATCTTAAGAGAAAAAGCTTGATGAGTGCTATACTGAAGTGCAGGCTGGGTTAGAACAGGTAAGGGGAGAAATAAAGCGTTGTAGCATTGACACATGTCTATCATTGATTTTTTTTAAACACATTATAGTGAATGTAAAGCGCCCTGTTTTAAACCTGAATCTTCTTCTGTCTAGGCCTTGGCAGGAAGTCCTTCTGTAAAGGATGAACTACCTGTAGAATCTTTGTACTCTTCAGGAGTTATGCAAATACTATTGGCACAGTAGTGAATCAGTGATTTGGTTTATGAAATATATTAAACTGTTGAAAGATAACATTAATATCCAAACATTTATGCGGGAAATATCAAATGTACCACGGCTTTTATGATTTGAAGACAAGATTATTTGATTCTGTTTCACAGAGGTAAAGGGTTTAAAATCCTGAAGGTTTTTTTTTTGACAGAAAGTAAGGAAAAGCAAGGTGTCTCCTATGGGGGGAAAAGTGGACAATAAAAAGAATTGTATTCACTAACAGGCTTGTTGGGAAGTTGAATACACAGATGACATAAAGGTTCATGTTGTATAATATAAACAAATAATTTTTACAAGCTGGGAAGATTAAATTTTTAAAGAAAATCAAAATTTTGCAATAAATGGTTTTCCAAATAATAAATTATCGGTAGTGGTTGGAACCATAAACCATATCCGTGTTGTTTCAGTTTTTTTCTTATACTAAACTATTCTTAGTGTACAGGCTGAATGTGCTACAAAAATTTTCAACTATAAGACAGCACCAGGGAAATATAGAACAATGTAATTAAAAAGGAGAAATAATAAATGCTCAAGTGGAAGTGCAATGCAAATAATATAGCTATGAATAATAAGGAACGTATGTGTTTTGGATCTCACAAACAGGGCAGAGACATGTCTGATGAGTTTTGCATTATGTACCACAACAGAATAGAAAAAGGAAAAAAGCCTTCATCCAGTATCAGGCAACAAGTTATTGTCTGTCAGTTAAATGGACAAGCATGCTATGTGAGTTAACAATAGTTAAGTATTTTGGTTTGCAGTGCACATTGAAATATACAGTATATGCATTTGTTTAAAATGAAGGGATCTACTGAAATGGTTAAACAAATGTACTAGGAGGAATGTTGATGTAATTTAACATACACAAAATGTACCAGGAGATGACTAAGAGATCAGCAGATGTCCTGTAAACAACATGATACAATACAATGCAATATAATACAATGCAATTTATTTTTGTATAGCCCAAAATCACACAAGAAGCACCTCAACGGGCTTTAACAAGCCCTGCCTCTTGACAGACCCCCAGCCTTGACTCTCTAAGAAGACAAGGAAAAACTCCCAAAAAAACCTTTGTAGGGAAAAAATGGAAGAAACCTTGGGAAAGGCAGTTCAAAAAGAGACCCCTTTCCAGGTAGGTTGGACGTGCAGTGGGTGTCAAAAAGAAGGGGGTCAATACAATACAATACAATACAATACAATACAATACAATACAATACAATACAATACAATACAATACACAGAACAGAACAAATCCTCAATATAGTATAAAAATAAAAATTTTACAAGTATGGAGCAGAATTTAACAGTAGATGATATCACATAATATGATTTGGATTTGTTTAGAATCCTGGAGACCTCAACCATCAAGCTGCCTCCCTCGTTTGGCCATTCCACAGCTGAAACATTACTTGGCCATGTTGAGCTAAACCTAAAAGCTAAATCTGAAAGAAGTAAGAAGAACCTTACCTCTTTGAGACGCCCTGACCATAGAATGACTGGGGGATAGAGGATTTTCGGGACAGTTTTTCTTCTGGACCGACGGAGGGCAGCCCCCTTGGCTTCCAGCAGGGCCACGCATCATGAGAATGGAAACTCAACCCTGCTGGGGCCCATTACCACCACCAGGGGCACCTGGATGCTTGCAGGGCCATATTTGGCAGCACTTCCGACCACACTTCCAAAGTGCTGCCAAATAGGGCACCAGGTGGACTCCTTGTGCCCCATAAAATGAGCCAGTCACCACCACTTAATGGCCTGAGTCAGGAGGAAGCGGGCTAAGCTTGTGAGGAGGAATGGAGAATCCAGGCTTCACAAGTGGCATCCCATACCATCTGCTGGCAGGAGACCCAATTTAAATAATTCTTGTGGCTATCATGACAAAGCAGCGAGAGGCGCACACACAGCACAGCGACAAGACGCACGTACCCAGCAGCAGCACAGCGACTGGCGAAGCCGTGGAGGCCCACAGAATCACAGCTCATGGGAAAAAAGAAGCCCAGGTGAAGCCTGAAAGCAGCGGGCAAATTGACCCAAGTAGGACCCAGATTGGCATACCTGGACAAGGGGCCAGCCGGAGGAGGCATGTTCCAGAACATAGGATCCTGGAGGTAGGTGTCAGGCCTAGCAAAGGATTGCCTTGGGAAGGTTGTTTGCCAGTCCCGTACACCTACCTTATAAAAGGAAAATGGGTAGATCTGCTCCTATTGTTGAAACACACCGATTCGTGGAGCGACGGTGGGGCTCAATCGAGGATGTTCCAAACCCACTGTTCTCCGGAAAGCAGGTGTCGGAGGAGGATTGCCTGGACTCTCCCATCCCCATCGGGACTAATCAGAGTGGGGAGGAGGAGAACCATCCTCCATGAAGTAGGTAAGGGAATGGACGGCGTGTGTCAGATCCCCACAGATGATTTGTTGTGAGCAGGGTGAACGAACGTCCATTCTAATGGACTCCCGATGGTGCCGGCGCAGGTGGCACATGAGCTCAATGGCTCCTGACCAGTGGGTAAGGACAAGGGAAGCCTGAGTCCACTGCCAGCTGAAGCAGATAACCTGCTTTTGGCTGTACAGGATTTGGAGATCGTCCTCCAAACCGTACAGTCTCCTTTAAAGGCAATCTGCCTGCTGAGGCAGGCGGTCAAGAGGATGTAGAGGACAGCCAAGGTGCCACTGAAGGCAGTGCATGAGTGGCTGACGCTCCCTTTTTTTTTACTCTGGGAAGAGTTTCAGCTGTGATAGCTTAATTGATGCCCGGGGATGATAACAAGACAACAGACCAGCTGCACATGCCAACAAGGCTGAACACCTCACACCAACCCGGAGACGAGCCGTTTTCTCAGACAATCACGTGTACCTGCTCCACTCCCCAGAGCGAGCACATCCATTATTTAACTTTTTTTAAATGTGCAGGCAACCATGGATCTCTCTAAATATTACTGGAAGGAGGAAGTAGTAGGGTGATGTACAGCGTTAGCCATTTTGGAGCAATGAGAATTGAAGAAAAATGACACATTTTATTAGAATAACAAATTACAATATGCAAGCTTTTGAGGCAGCTCAGGTCCCTTCTTCTGTCAAGCTGTAATGCAGAAACTAGAGTTCCCCATGTTTATATATACACTAGGAAAGGAACAACATTTAAAAACCTTTAAGTGGGTCATCTTCAATGTTAAAAATGAATAAACATCTCCAGCCTAAGAGAGGAGATCAATGTTTAGTTAAGATCTTTTGATAATTGTCCAACAAATTCTTTTGAAGTGTTTGATAAGATTTCCTTACAATATAATCCAATGTAATTCCTTATTTCTATAATCAAATCAAATGGGTCAGTCAAAGATATGAAAATAGTCCTCATATCTGGCCATGAAACTCTTGTCTCTATTTATATTATGTTGTAATGTGTTCAATTTTAGCATCAGTTTAACTTCCCATTCCTTTCTCTCCTGCTGTATCTTGAACTTGCCCATAAGCACTGACTAAAATCATAGTCTCCATTGCTGCTGAAGTAAGCTCCTACAGGAATCTCTTTATTGCCATGCTTAATGTGGAACTTGTGTAAATTCATTCTTTGGTGGAGTGTTGGGAGTGTTGTTCTCCCACATAGAGTGCAGTGTTGGGACATTTCATACACAGAATTAGGTAGACAATATTAGATGATCTGCAGGAAAATGATCCCTTTATGCAATGTTCTTGTTGGCAGTGTGGTATAACTACATTGATCTGTATTATAAATGTTACCAGACATTTGACATCACTTTTGTAGTCAGGAAGACATACTGTTTTCTGTTGGTTTCACTCCGGAAGCTTTGGACAATTCGTCGTTGCAGGTTTGGTGGTTGTCTCTGTACCAGGAGGGGATGTTCTGGGAATACTTCTCTCAGCGTGTATTCATTATTTAGTATCAGCTGAAGTTGTTTTATAGTTTTGCGAAGTACTTCAAGATGTGGGTTATAGGTGACAACAAGGGGGAAGCAGTTCTTGGTATGTTTGTTTTTATATACTAGAAATTTGTCTCTGGGTATGGCAGTAGCTCCTCTTATTTGAGTTTTGGGAGTATATTCTCTAATGAAATCTTGCCTGAGCGCCTGAAATTGTTTATCCTGGTCTGTCAGGTCTAAGCAAATACAATTGTAGCATATTTCTTGGTTGAAAATGATGGAGCATCTTATATGTTTTGGGTGGAAGCTATCATTTCTCAGGTATGTCCGTCTGTTTGTTGGTTTGTGAAAAACAGAGGTCACAAGGGTGTTATCTTTCAGGTGATTGATAATATCAAGGAAGCTGACTTCTGTTTTTGAGTAATTTAGCTTCAGTTTTATGTTGGAGTGGAAAGAATTCTATTTGTTATGAAAATGGAGGAGTTAGGAGGAACAAAAGACAGGGTATTGTGATATTGAGACAGAAGAGTGTTTTCGGGGTACTGAAGAGGTGATCAAGTGGGCAACTCAGCTATCACATAGTGATTCAGGATCTGTGGCACTGGGATAGATTAATCTTACTGTATTTCATCTGAGCTGTCATGTTTTCTGTTGTCTATTGTTATGAAATGTTTCTGCTTTAAATTTTTTGTAAAATGGGTCTTATGTTTTGCTGAGGTATTTTGTGCCATTTGAAGTTTTGTTTCATGTATAATTAAAATTATGCATTAGTTTTTGGATATTAAAATTACTGAAGATTGTGAAAAATATTTTGCGCCATTTACAATGCGGTGTTTGAGCATTTGTTTCAGTATCACCTAGGAAAAGAACTAGAAGAACATGACATGTAACATCATCAAGGCAACAAGTTAACAGGTCAGCACTGTCATCTCTTTCTCATATATCTTTTTTTCTGTGTTGTGATTCTTTACAAAGCTTTCCTGGTAAAACAGCTTCGATTCTGTTTTTTTGACTATGATTTTCAACTAACAATACAACAGTATTTTAAATTTTCCCCGTTATGATCTTAACTTTCATTTTCTATCTATTTCACATTTCCTGGGCTATACCTTTTTCTTGTGCTAGTTTTCAATTTCCAAGCACAACATGTGTAAAACTTCCTATAAGTCCTCCATTCCAAACAATGATATTCATCTCTTACTGTCTTAATTTTGAGTGTCGCTGTATTGGTGAGAATTTCAAATAAATATTGAAGACTTTTGTTTTGATATTTTAGATAATAGATAGCAAAAACATCCAGAAAAAAGATTGAGGTATTGCTGATCAAATGGATCAATGGGCAGTTCACAAGAAATTTTTGGTTTCTGTTTTATTAATTGTAAGCTACAGGGAAAGATGCAGGCAGGAGAGCTATGTGTGGCTGGTACATTATTCATTTGCATTGTGAAATAAAGAGATAATGAAGGGAAAAATCATTTAAGAATTTACCAGTTTAAAAAATACTTCTACAGCTCCAGTTTAGTTGGCTTTGTTATACAGTTCACTCCCATTTGCAAAAGTGGCATTACTAAAGTAAACAAAATTAATGAAATCTATGATAAGCCGTTGGCACATATGACAACTTTGAAAGTCTCTTAAGGGGAATGCTTTTGAGTTAAGTCAGGGGGGAAAGAGTTTCTGGTTGCACCAGGGGGTTGACATATTTCTTTTTCTACCACAGCAAAGAGGACCACCCAACAGAAGAAGAAGAAGTCTAACAAACATCTGCCCATGCTCACACTCTGACCAGTTAAGGCTAAAAAAAACGCTAAATGTCCCTAACAGGAATTCCAGCATCATTTGACCACCAACACTTGTGTTAGAGACAGCACTGCTTCTCCATGTTCTTTCTTCCATGTTGGAACACCAACAATGGTTTTACTCTATTCCTTTTTAATTTTTAACAGTTTTTTGTTTGATTATTGAAATTACTAAAAATTGTCAACAGGTGACAACAGGCTCAAAATGGTGATGCTAGTATCTTGATTTATGCCAGATGCCTTCAAAACTTAATTCCTTATTTCACTCTTTGCCTTCTGATAGCAAATTGTCTTCAGAACTATGTTAACTGATGAAGCAATTTGTTCCATTCTAGCATACTCTTCTGTGCTGATAATGTGGTGTTAAACTTTTGTATACACAACTAATCTCCTCTAATGCTGGTCTTTTTACTTTTTCAAAACTTGGCTACAGATTTCTAGGAACACACTCATTCAGTTTTCTTTAAAAGTCCCTTCCAAGGCCTGTTCCTATTTTTTTCCAATTTTGATGTCAATCAAATTAATTAATCAAATTAATTATTATTATTTTATTTACAACTTTTAAAACAGTGCTTTTTATTGTCTATTGCAATACTCTTGATTTTATTGTGCTTTCTGGGAGTATATTGTTCACTTGAATTGTTTTGAAAGCTCTATTCCACTAGTGCCAAGTTCTATTCATCATTTTAATTTTATTGATTAATTCTGTTTCATTGGTAAAGCATCATCACTTTCCTAACTCATCTCTGAATGTGTAATTTAAAACTATATTATTGCTGCTTTATGGATTGTTGAACAAGCACTGTGCTGTGATCTTCACTATTGCAAAAGAAACATGCAGCATCTCCAATTTTTTATTAATGAAGAGATACAAAATAGATAAAAAGAGATACAAATACAGAATACAAATGCTCCCCATTTCATTATGCCTCATAATGGTGGGAAACTTGTAAAGAACTCATGACAGAAAATTCCATTTGCCTGTTCATTATTGAGTCCACTAATACAGTTCAGTTTTGTGGTATTTTATTAGATTTGATAACTTTATTACATTTTTTGTCAACTGCTAAAACACATTTAACAGAATGTACTGTCCTTTCCTCAAAAACATAAACACAGTATCTTAACATCTCACTCATTTGTTCAAATACCAGACTTCCAGACCAAAAGTAAACAGTCAACTCAGAGTTATTCACATTGCCACTTATTTCACTCAGATGACACACACAAGCAAGCAAAAATGATCACACATACACAATGACCACTTAGGTCAGCCAGGAGACATTTATTGCATACCTATCAAGGTTTCGAGTGATATCATCCAACATGCAATAATGAAAGCATACAGGTACAGCATATGCAACATCAAGTTTTCAGATGTCTATTTTCTCAGATGCACTGCTACTCAAAATGATACTGTAATAGTGTGAACTAATGTGCAAAAAAGGAAAAAAAAAAGTGCTGCACATGTTGTAAACTACAAAATTACAGCAAAGTTAAACAAAAATGAATAAATGACAAAAAGCAAATGAAGGAAATTAATAACCTGTCACTTTACTGTATTTGACCTTCAGCATCCATCAACTTCATGTGTCTCGGCTGGGTCAGGCCACAAAGCCTCATCCATGTCACACAAGATGTTTGCTCTCCGAAGACAGGGAGGAAAATATGCCTGGCTGTGTCTTAACCAGGCTTGCATGGATTCTGGTTTATAAATCCACCTTAAAAATTAAGGAACTCTCCTTTTTTTGAAGTCACATCTTTTGAATATATTGCTGTGAAACTGGTTTCCTCCCTTCCAGTGTTGCTGTTGTTAGTTTATCGCCCTCCCAAATCTGTGGTGAACTTTCTGTTTGAATTTAATGAACTTCTCACTGTAATATCATCTCTTTGCCCTGCTGTAATTGAACTTGGTGACTTTAATATTCATGTTGATATCAACTGCTCTCTTACAGCTGAGTTCATCTCTGCTTTGGAATGTTTTGACTTGGCACACCATGTTGATTTCCCCACTCATACTCAGGGTCATATTCTTGATTTGCTTTGTTCAAATGGCTTCAATAATGTCTCTGTCTCAGGATCAGTGTCTGGTATTTCTGATCATAAGCTTATTGAATGTAACATTAGCATTATTACCACTACATCTGTTGAGAAAAAGTCTGTCTCTTATAGCAACATTAGGTCTGTTAATTCCGTTTTGTTTTCTGCTTCCCTTTTGTCTTTATCTCTTTTTAGCTTGGATAGTCTTCTCTCTTCTGAAAACATGGTTTCCCTTTACAACAACTGTATTTTCCAACTGCTAGATAACTTTGTTCCCTTAAGGACTATGCAGGTTCCAGCCACCAGCTTCTGTCCCTGATACACCAGGGAGCGCAGAGCTATGAAAACCACTAGCCGACTTCTTGACCGGCTTTATAAGAAAACAGGCCTCATAGTTCACTCACAGCTTTACACTGAGCACATACTTAAATATAGGGATGCCCTTAACACTGCTCGCTCCAACTATTATTCCTCTCTCATAAATGGTGCTAAGTCTAGGCCAAGAACTCTTTTTAGGACTGTTAGTAAACTCCTCTAACCCCCTCCTCTAGCATGCCCAAATACAGCTGAACAGTGTCAGGCTTTCTTACATTTCCTTGATACCAAAATTGATCAAATCTATCACAGATTCCCCTCCACACCTCAATCACTCACTCATTCTGATCTGCTATCTCCATCATCAAGACTCACTTGTTTCTCACTTGTTGACTCTCTTGCCATCTCTGAACTTATTAATAAGTCTAATTCCTCCTTCTGTCTGCTTGATCCTGCCCCGACTTCTCTGCTTAAGACATGCTCATCCATAATTAGCATTTCGGTATCCTTATAGATAAATGCATGTTTCATTTCAGGTTCGGTCCCCACTGCCCTCAAAACTGCTGCAGTTACCCCAATCCTTGAAAAACCTGACCTGGATCCTTCTTCTCTCTCCAGTTACAGGCCTATCTCTAGTCTGCCTTTTTTGGGTAAGGTGATGGAATGTGTGGTTGCTACACAACTCCATGCTTTTCTTCTATAAAATACACTCTATGAGCTTTTTTCAGTCTGGCTTGGGTTAAGTGCAGTATTTGACACTGTTAATCAGGAAATCCTCCTGTCACATCTCTCTGCTGTAGCGATTTCTGGCTTAGCCCTTCAATGGCTCACATCATATCTTTCTAATAGGCAAAAGTTTGTCACACTCGGAAGTCATAATCAACGCATCTTTTGGGAAGGAGGTTTCGAACAACCTGTAGGGCCTCCCCGGTTAAAAATGGGACCGCGATAGCTGCCCAGGCTCCCCTCTCCCAGCACATCAATGTTGCAGTGCACTCGAAGCAGAACAGGAAACTCTCTGGGTCATCTGAGGGAACCATCTTTGCCAGCACATCCCTGGCGAGCACAAAGACCGGAGCCTCATTTTCCTCTGCTGGTAACAGGATATCATATGCCTCTTGGGGTTTCTTTGGTGAAAGACCCCACTTCTGGTACCATGTGACACATAAGTCACTGTTTTGCTCCCCAAAACACAAGGCTGAGTCTCAGTACTTTAGCAAAACCTGTTTTATTCTACTTGAAACAGGAATACAGCACAGTACAGTTATTTATTGTAGTGGGACCTACCACTCTTCGATACATAGACACACTTGACTCGGTCTGAATTCTTTTCAAAAGGGTCTTTGTATACCTGCTTCATGTTCAATTTGTTATGGCACAGGATGCAGTTAATTGTAGAAATGCTTGTTTGATTTATACCCTGGAATGTTTGCTGATCTTCTCTGATAATGCACTGAATTTCCTATAAACGAGTAACATTGTTGGCCATGACAAAATTCACTATTGCCTCTTCTTGTGCATCTGACAAGACTCGTCTGCCACCACTTGTGCAAAAAAAAAAAAACAACCACAATGTACAATATCTTTGAAAGCTGCAATCAATATACAGTGTAAGATCTACGTACAGTGTAACTTTTGTGTAGGATCTGTCCAGTACTGGCAATATGAACATTTTACTGTAATCTAGATATCTACAGCAGCAAGCACAGAACTGCTTTACCTGTTCTCAGTTCTGAAGATACAAACTATGGAAGCAACTGTGTAGTGACTAAGATTCAGATGCACTCGTCCAGCTTCTCTCATTGTCAATCCAGGGACAAGCACATGGTGGACCACAGTAGCACACATATAATCTGGTATTACAGTTTTTCTGGTATGTTCACATGCTCTCCCTCTTCCTCTTCCTCTTCCAGTTCCCTGTCTATTTATTATGTTTAGGTTCATCAAAACAACCACAGTAAGCACACATTGCTACATTTTATGCAGTCAGTAGTTTATTGTCGAGTGTAAGGTATTGTGACACTCAGTGTCTTAGATGGAGAGGTGTGTGCTAATTGAGCTCAAGTTGTGACACCTTGTCTTTATTAGAAAGTAGCAGTGTTTTCTGATTGCTTGAATGGTAAGAACTATGCTTCACTAAACTAGATTTGTGTTTGAAGATCTGCTCAAAAGGTGCAACCAGTCTGCAGTATAACAGTAACAGGAAATTTGTAATTCTGGGAATGGTGTCAAAATTTTAAGGACTGAATTAAAGCAAACAGTTACTAGCTGACTGTTCCATATTTAGTATTTAGGCAACTGAGAAAAACTGAAAGCATATAACAAACAGCATTAGTTAACTGTAGCTCTTTATGATTCCTATAACTAAGTAGAATAAAAATGAATTCCTTATTTATAGCTGGTAGTAGAACTAATACATCTTAACATAAATATACAGTATGTGTAGCAAAAAATCTGCCAGTCAGTTTACCTAAGAAAATTACATAAGAAAATGCAGCTATAATTGCTATTAGTAGAGAATAAATTAAATAAAATGTTAAAATAAAAGTAATAAAAAACATCAAATAGTAATAAACACATTTTAATGACTTTAAACTTCTAAAGGTACTACTAGGATCTAATAAATCATATTAAGTACTGAAATTTATAAATAATCAATAATCAATGTTGTACTTATTATCATATTCAATACATCTTCATATTTATCTTCAATTTGTGGAAGCAGGTTACTAAGCCAACTTATTCAATATATTGCACCTAAAATACAACTGGTATGAATTTCTTATTTTCAGGAAACACCTGTAAATGACATACACATATACAGATTGTTGTAGCTAGCACATAAATAGCCTCTTCATTTGATTTATTTAAGATGTTACACTGTAAGTCACTTTTAACCTACTATTTGTTGTTCAATTTAAGCTATTAGTTTAAATGTTGATAGATCTGGATCACACAGTCATTGATTATTATTATTATTAAACCTTGTACTGTGTCTATTTTTCTCTTGCCATCAAGTGTCCTTATGGGTATAGCAATTTAATTAAAGGATAACTAATCCGTTTATGATTTAGTCCATAGATTGCCTGTGGCACTCATGAGAGCCAGCTTAAGATGATTAGGGTTAATGCAGAACCACTCATCACATCTCTTGAGGCAAAAAGAAAACAAAGGTCTTCATTTTCAAACCTTGTTGATAAATGATTAAATATGATTACAAAGAAAGTTAAAAGTAGAATGAATACCTTGTCTTAATTGAGCACTGTTGTTTTATAGGTATTTCACCAAAAAATGTCTTCAAATTCTTTTTTTTTTTTTGACCTGAATATGACGCCACATTTTTGGCTCCCTGGACATCAGATTTTTCACCCCAAGCCTATTGTATATTGATTTACTGTCTTAACCAATGCTACAATGCAGTGAGAAAGTATTTTCTCTCCTCTTGATGTCCTCTATTTTTATGTATTTTCTATAGTTATCAGAATGAATTGCTTCATATCCTTACACAAAATGTAACCAGAATAAACATATAATACAATTTTTAAATTGCTAATTAATATATTTAATTAATTAAAATACATAACACTTGCATTACCCTTGAGAAGAGGTAATTGCCCCTTCATTAATCACTCAAACAGCTGACCAAAGTTAATTCATAATTAGACTTAGCTGACTGAACGTAGCCAGCTGATTGCACGCAGCCCTGTTGAATGTAAACTTCACCATTTATTGATCCTTACCATGACAGTGAAGTAATTGCCACAAGATTTCTAGAAGAACTCTATGCCTTGATCAAATGAAATGTCAGGAGAGATGAGGAATACAATTATTGAAACTTACCTGTCAGAAATGGCTTATAAAGCCATTTATAAAGCTCTGGGACCCCAATAAGAGTAAGAACCATTATCTCCAAATACAGAACGTTTGGATAACTATCTTCTCAAGAAAGGTTAGCCTACCAAAATTTCCCCAAGGACACAGCCACAATTCATTCAAGAAGTCATAAAACATCCTGGAAGAACACCCAAAGGACTGCAAACGTCTTTAACCTCAGCTAAACTCAATGTTCATGACTCCATGATAAGAGACTGGAACTTATGGAATAGTAGCAAGAAAACCTTTTCTATTCAAGAGTAACTTAAGTGCTCTCAGACATTTTTAAACATTTACGGTATCCTCCATAATGTTTGGGACAAAAACACATTTTTCCTTGATTTATTCCACTGCTCCACAGTGTAATATTACAAATCAAACAATTCAAACATCATTAAAATGCACATTGCAGACTTTAATTTAAGGACTTGCACATGTTTTGGTCAGATACAGATAAATACAGATAAAAAAAACCTGTAACAGAAGTATGTTGTCCTCAAGAAATCCACACAACGAGTTCGGACCTACCATTTGTCTGGTGTTGGCTTCCTGGATTGGCCTCATTCCCAGGCAACCTAGCACCAAACTCAAAAGGTGGACTTTTGGCCTAAAATTGGGCTAAGGCTTTTAAAACTTAGTGAATTTTAAAAGTACCCTTAAAAGAAGAGGTGACTGTTAACCTCTGGTCCAAGGGCATCACCAAAACACAGTTACCTTATAAGGAAACAAATGTATTAAAGAATCGAAAAGGAGAAGCACAAAACAGATAGGGCATGAAAATGAACAAAAATGAGGCAAAAAGGGTTTCCCTAAAAGGCGACCCAAATCAGACAAAGCCAGTCAGTAATCAAATTCTCAAATCCACGAAAACAGAGCAAAACTATCAAAATTCAAACAATGATCACAAATATGATCCTGATTCTATAACTTTCGGAATGGTACTCTGAAGAACCTTGACGCACAGAAAGAATATAAGCTCAGGGTGGTCCTTTAACAATGACATACAAAGTTACCTAACAAATTTTTTACATAATAAGAAAATATTTAATAATTTACAAACATTACACACATAAATTAAATATAAAATAATCCAGAAACATAATTAACAGAAAAAGGCAAATAATATTTGAAAAACAATAAAACAAACAAAGATCAAACTTGACTAGGGGCAACATCCCTGGCTAAACCATAATACCTGCCATGTCTGTTATAAAGCTAATACAGCATTCGACTATAATAAATAAACATGGTGGCAATAGTATGATGGTGTGGGGATCCTTTGCTGCCTCAGGACATGGAATACTTGCAATTACTGAAGATACCACGAATTTTGCAATTTACCAGAATTTTATTAAGGATAATGTCTGGTTTTCCTGGGTCTGTAATTGAATTTAATTTTTATTTACTTGTCTTTGAGATATTTTGACCCTTTAAACTTTGATTTTGGGGCATTGGAGGAAAGCATTTATCATGTTTGTTATGTCATCAGAATTGAATTTCACAATGTCATAATTATTTGGTGTACTATTTTTGACCAGTATAGGAAGTCACTATTTTTGTCTCTTATTGGTATTATGCACATGAAATTACTAGGGACACAGTTTCAATTGTCACTATCCCAGCATCAATTACAGAAAGAAGTTAAAAGGTCATTCAATGCAATCATTCTTAATCTGAACTTGGCAGATAAGAGATTAAAGACATAGTCTTGTCTTCTTTTGATTTACATTTATTCTGGCAATGACCCTTTGGCTAACTTTTTCTTCCATGATTCTTATGTTTAGTCTGGAGCTTACCCTAGCAAGAATTGGGCACAAGGCAGGAATGATCCATGGACATGGCACCAATCCATACCAGGTCAATTTAGCAACACAAATTCTTCTATCCTGCATGACTTTGAACTGTAGCAGGAAACCAGAGCATCCAGAAGAAACTCCCGTGGATACGGGAAGAACATGCAAACTCCACACAGAGAAGACCCTGGCTAATAAAGCAATGCTTATCATTCAAAAAGAAAAACAATTGCCAAGTTAAATTACTACCTGTGCTTAGTGTGCGCTTTAGTAAATATTAGAGAAATAAATTGTTCTTTACAATGCTTGTGGCATGAGGATATGATGATTTTTGAATATTCAAGAATCACTGTGCCAGATAAGGAGCAAAGTAGTCAAAAAGTAATTGAAGTCCTAAATAACAATTTTAAATAGCATTTTTCATATGCATTCCACCATTAACAACATGTCTTTTTCTTAATAAGTTTCCAAACAATTCAACATATCTTGGTTTTCATTTAACAGTCCAATAAACTGAGTAAAACAAAAAGTTTAAAAGTTTAGCCAGGCATCTAAATTATCCCAAAAATAATTTAAAGGGTGATGGGATCAATCTTGAATAATTCTGCAAACAGTCCACTTTGAAGTACTACCAGCATAATAGCAGACATCGTGCTGAAGGCACAGCCTGCCTCAAGCTTTTGATATTTTCTGGCATTCTTAATTTTCTCAGTGGTCTCACAAACACTTCCTTCACACTACCAGTACATTAAAATTTAGAATAGTTTTGAAAAATAATTCTTCCTTACTGTGACACATTAAATTTAATACAAAATCTTTACTGAACCTCTGTTACATGCTGTCATGACAAACATGCGATGAGGCACCAACTAATTGTTCATGGCCATTAACACTGCATTTAGCTTTGGGAATATGTATTATATTTTTGTGTCATAAAAACAAAAGCTCTCCATAAAAAATCAACTGCGTAATTTACATAGGCTACCTCTCAGATCACATGCTATTGCAATAAAAAGCAAACAAAATAGAGGGTGTTATATCACTCGTTACAGAATTTGCACTTTGACAGACTTGGCTAAGTTTACTATGCAGTCTTGCAGCAATTCATCACAAACATACAGTATCTAGGACCTGAATGATAGATTAAGAAAGACTTGCTTACAGGAAACAAAATTAAAATTAAAAACTGGCCTAGTGCTGACTTGTATCGAATAGTTAGAGGACCTCAAAACTAGCAGTTCACTCATACAAACCTACCAACGTATCTAAATCAAAACAGTTCTTCAAAGAAGAATGGGCTAAAATTCAGAACAGTAATGTGAAAGACTCATATCATATTATAGGAAGTCTTTAGCTGTGATTATTGCTGCATGGCAGTGTTCAAATGTGTAGCAGCTTTATAAAAATGTTACATTGTTAAATGTTTTTACTTTTTTTTTTTTTTTTTACTATTTTCCAAGTGGAGGAAATGTAGGAAAGTCACAAAGTTCTATCCTGAGCAGATGAAATTTGGGGAGCGTTTACTAATTTTAAACACAAAACTGTGTAAAATTTGACACAAGGATATTGTAAGGGTTAAGCATTTTACTTCTCTCCTTTTGTAGAAGGAAAATTTTTTATATTAGTATAAAAATAGCAAATTAACATAAAGAGCCATAAAAAATAATTAAAAGCTTCTAAAACATTAGATTAAGCATAAATTAGAATGTTAAGAAAATAAGATAGGTCAAGTAAATAGTTAACTAAAAAATCACTCAATTTTGCAGTTATTTTTTAAGCTTACAGCAGAATTGCTAGTGTGGGAAAGAACAGAAAAAAGAATAAAAAATGACATATAGAAATCAGCTTAAGAACAGGATAAGAAGATTGAGAACACCACAGAGAAAAGATGGCTCTGGAAGGCACGTAAAGAAACCAGCTGGACTGATGAATCAGCAGAAAGGCAACAAAAGGCTTTTGCTGTAAGCAAGGTCACACTGATGCAATGTATGAAAGAAATATTAGTAAATTCAGACATTAGAAATAAATATAGTAGAATATATTAGAAATTAACTTTAGCATAGAAATTAAGGCAAACCAAACATGCCAAGCAGATGACTAAATAAAGGCACATGCCATAGTTCACTTTTAATTAAAGCTTAAGCTTCAGGCCACCATTATAAAAAAAGTTTAGAAGGTTTAAGAAAGGAAATGACAAGAGGAAACCCATATATGGAATCAAGGCCTTGGCCAGTTAAAGAAAATAAGAAAAAGCAAACTAGAAGTGAACAATAGACAGTGAAAATACCAGGGGGGCCAGCTGCAGAGTGAATTCAGGAGATAATAAGGGTTCCCATGGGAACTCAAGGTATTGGCTGGACAGGAGTATGGAGTCAGAGAAAATGAGCAAATGAGCTAATTTGAACGAGGTCAAAGAGATAAGAAAATGATATATAAGTTTTGGATTTGGAACTGTTCGGGGCTTAACTCAATTTGGCCGTATTGGGTTGAGTCTGTGTTATTATTGTTATTTTATTGCAATAAAACTATAAACTCTGTTTGCCTATCCCGAGACTCCTAATAGCCTTTAATTCAGATACAAAGCATTCTGGTGATGAATTTTTCGCCACGACATTTGGTGACCCCGGACGTGGGGAGGAATGGCATCTGCAAAATCCCACGGCAGGGACTATGCTCTGTGAAATGAACACAGACGGTAGCCACACAGAAAGGTAAGCGATATTTCACTAAACTTGTTTGTGTAAAGTTTCAAAGAGTGTCTGCCCCTCCAACGGAGACAAGCAGCACAGCCTCTCTAAAAGAACAAGGTAAGGAAAAAGGAATGGGCATACAGACTTAATGGAATGTGTGAAGACTGTACAGCTAATGTGAATGTGCTTGTATGAATGTTGGGTGCAATAAATACCCAACATTTAAATGCCCCGATCCGTTAGACAGAGGACGGGGTGCTGCACTAGTATGCTTGTATGACTGAGAGTGCAGTAAATAAGATGCCCCGATCCGGTAGACGGAGGACGGGGGGCTGCACGGTGCAGTAAATAAGACGCCCCGATCCATTAGACGGAGGATGGGGGGCTGCATTGTAACGGATAGTGTTGGAAATCCTGTCAAATACTAAGGTTGCCGTAATGACGGTGAACCGAGTATAGATAGATGTGAAATTCCTGTGCCAAAACCCCTTGCTGTGGCTGTATATGTTCTCCAGTGAGACGAGCGGGATGTCGTAATATTCCTGCCTGTCTCAAAAGGGAGCCAGTTTTTAGGAAAAGCTACAGCATACCGGCGCTGACAGTTCCTTCTAACTGTGCCCCAGCAAAAGAGTTGGTTCAGGTGCCACTGGAGATCTATTGTTGCCACCCTGAATTAGAGAAGGGGATTTGGCAACATGTAGGCCAAAATTCCTGTTCAGATAAATGCTTTCAAGTTCATATAGAGAGCTGGTGGAAGGGATCTGTGTGGTAACAGGTAGAGTGACTGTGCTAGTATTAGGGACAGATAAGGGAATTAGAACTTTATTTTATTTTATGATTTTTCCTTTTCGTAGGATAGGGAAGCACACCAGTGCTGTATGTCTGGAGCGCATTAAAAAGCGCCGTTGCGATCGAAGAGGCACATCAGTGCAGGAATGTGTGGAATGCATTAGAAGCAATGCGGCGAGTGAAGCACAGAGGTACTGAGTGCAGAAGCGTGAGTGGCACAAAGATGCAAAACTAGTGTAGGGCAAAATAGGGCACTAGGGCTAGCACACTAGGTGCTAAAAAGTGTGAGTGAGTACGAGTGTGGAATTTAGGAAATGTAAATATATATATATGTATATAAAAAGTGTTTACTTTTTGTGTGCAAAAATACAAGAAATACAGGTATATTGCTTTAAAGAAAAATAGAAAAGAAACCTGTGCGTGTAAAAGTAGCTATATATAAATTTCACCCTGTAGGAGGAAGAGTAGAATTAAAATATTCAGTAAAAATAAAAAGAAGAGGGCTATTGTTTTTAGAACCTGCATTTGCAAGAAAGTGAGAAAAGAAATAAAAAGAATAGTAAAGTGTAGGCACACACACATATTTTAATTTTCCCACCCCTGAATAAAGAATAATTGTGAGAACGACTGTATATGAGCTCCGTTATCTCTTAGTGGTAGTAAAATAAGGCACGGGCACGGAGAGAAGTGTGAGTGGGAATGAGCTCTGGGACCCAAATAGTGGGTTAACGAGAGACACACTAAAGTAATTAAGCACATAACGAGTGTGAGTGGGATTTTATAATCAAGCACCTTTTTCATAGAGATACATTGAGAGAGGTGTGAGCAGAGGGGCTGTTCGCACACTGGCCTAGAGGATATGAACGCTCCTCTAAAAAACGCTGAAAGACTACCTTCACATTGCTCCCTTCCTTGCAGCTGCTTTGTCCGGCGGTGCTTCGCATACTTAAAAGACCAAACAACCCTATTGATTTTTGATTGTTTGCTTTTCTCTCTCTCTCTCTCTCTCTCTCTGACATTCGCTGCTCCTGACGCGCCCTCCTTTGAAGAGGAGGATATGTTTGTATTCTTTTAATTGTGAGACGGAACTGTCATCTCTGTCTTGTCATGGAGCACAGTTTAAACTTTTGACTAAAGGGTGTTATTTCATGTCTAGAGGGCTCTAATAATGTTAAAAAATGTATTTAGAAGGTCATAAACAGGTTTTCTATGTTCTAACTGCAAAAATATTCGATTTACAAATAAAGAATCCTACTTCGCGGAAATTCATTTATTGCGGTAGAGTCTGGAACGGATTAACGGATAAACGAGGGTTTACCGTATATGCATATAAAAAACAAATAAGATATTTAAGGAGAGAAGAAGGTAGGAGAAGTTGCAGATCAAAATACAGTAAAAGTCCTGTGTGAATAATTACAACTAGCCAACATAATTATGTATTGATGGGTGAACACTTCCTGAACGACACAGTTGTCCAAATGGGGTGGGTTTGTGGACACCACTGTGAGTGAATGAAAAGATAGACCTCTGGAGAGAGCAACATATAATTGTCCGTGACTGAAAGCGGGATCGTCTGTGACGAAGAAGGCCACGCTGGTGAAAGTTACTTCGTCGGTAGGGCTAAGTGTCAGCCCTTGTAGATTAAGGTGTAGCGAGTTTTCGTTGTTGACGCTTAATATAGCTTGCGTACTGAGATGTTCCGGTGTCACAGTTGAGATGTTCCGGTGTCACAGTTGAGAAACACTTTTTTAATGTCTTTTAAGCACAGGGGAAAAAATGAACATGTGAAACATCCGTAATGTAATAAGCCACCAAGAAAAGTAACATTGCAACAATGCTATCTACGACCCGATCTCTGTAAACAGAAATGAAAACAAAATCGAGCCCAGTGTATTCTTTAACTGCCTTGTGGCGCTGTAGTAGTGCTGCTGCTTTGCAGTAAGGAGACTGTGGAAGATTGTGGTTTTGCTTCCCGGTTCCTCCCTGTGTGGATAGCGCTTTGAATATTGAGAACACCGCTATACCAATGTAACGAAGTATTAACAGGAAATTGTCTTCGTGTAATAGTAAAAGACAAATTATCCGCGACAAACAAACTGTTTTATACGCTGCATAACAACCTGCAGCGTAGTATACGCCGCATAATCACGTTGCTTTTTAAATGTTTTTTAAGCAGAGGGAAAAAAAATGAACATTTGCAAAATCCGTAACGCTGCTTTCAGTAAGTACAATGCACACGCGTTTAATTTGTCGGCCACTTTTTGCCTGCCGTGTTTTCTGGTTTGGGCTGCTTTTGCAGTGTTACCGCTTGTGCATATTAAATCTTGAAATCCTTCAAGTAACTAATTAACTAACTAACACCAACCCACCCACACACAACTTGTGTGAAACAAATGTGCCCGTACTTTCATAATTTTGTTGCAGCCTATAGAGGAGTCAGGCACAGAGAAGGTGAGCTGCTGAGAGAGCGTCTCGACTGTTGCAGGGCCTGCATCGGTGAAGCAGGTGAGACGCTAATGAAACAGAGGCACAGGGCTTATTGGTTTTTAAAGACTGCTTCCTTCATTGTGTTTTAACCTAAGTTTTAAAGGATTGTTTTAAGGATCCCATGGGATACCCCTCACAAACTGTTTTAGACGCTGCATTCAGCAATTCACATCTGCGACAAACATGCCTCTTCTTACATGGTCCTGCTTTGGTGGGCGGGGAAACGTTTTCCGTGTTCCTGCAGGACCATCTAAGAAGACGCATGTTTGTCGCGGATGCGGTGGATGCGGGCCGGGGAATAAAGAGTGTTGGTGGGCGGGGAAACGTTTTCCGTGTTCCTGCAGGATCATCTAAGAAGACGCATGTTTGTCGCGGATGCGAATTGCTGTATGTAGCGTGTAAAACAGTTGGCGATGTTGCACGCAGTCGTGTGTCATAACCGAAAAGTCAACGTGAAAGAGCTGCATGCGGACTGTAGCACAGACAAACAGAAATGACGGCGTGTTTTCCAAGGCATCGCATCCAAGTTGGTGGGCGTGGCTCTGCGAGTTTTCGTCGTATCCAGTGGTCTTAGAGTTAGTGGCCGTGGCTCCTTCCTGCGTGCTTTCATGGGTGTGGGCGTAGCTCCTTCCTGTGTGCTTTCATGGGTGTCGTGCCGCTCTGGCGTCGGCTTAGAGAATTATATATATAGATAGAAGGGATGAGCCGGTGTTTTGCTGACGAAGAGATAGAGTGTAGGACCCCGTCGGCACCGCCGTTGGGAGTGTCATATGAGTTCCCACTGATAGAAAGAAAAGTGGAATTTAAAGGTCAAATAGCGGTTCAAGATGAGGAGAAAGAAATAAAAGGTGAAATGAGGGAAACAGCAGGGTGAATTAGAAAAGCGAGAGCTCAAATCAGCTCAAAGGCGGCCCCAGTCATGGAACAGTGGAATAAAACAAATATTTGGCTGTGGGTGCCGCCCCCAATTACAGGAAATGGTGGACCGAGCAAATGGGATCCTAAAAAATATAATAGTTAAAGCCTGCGCAGACACTGGTCTTAGTTGGGTAAATGCTATGCCAATTGGTTTAATGTTGTATTGTTCGCAGACTAACAGAGTGACGTATCTACCGCCACATGAAATGCTTACTGGTCGACCAATGCCTGCACGTGTTTGGAGAGAACCCCATAAAGGTCCTCCTTTGGAGCAGCTTGAGCATGAAAACAGTGCTAAATGAGGCAGCAAAGTATAAATTGCAAAGTATGTATGTATATGATGAAAAAGAAAAATAACAATCAAGAACATTTGAGTTAAGTGGATGAAACTGATTTTGTGGCTGAATTTGAATTTGAAAAATAATAATGTAAGAGCAGTGTTGAATGAGTTAATACGATCCGAATATTTGTGTTTTTTTGAGTTTAGTTCCTATTAAGACATTATTTATTACCATAACTACAGTTCACTACCCAAAGCAGCTTTCAGAGAAATGTAGGAGGACAGCATCAAAAAGAAAAATTACGTGATAGAAAAATGTGTGAGTATATAGATTATGTGTATATATTTGTACATATTTTTGTGGGGAAAGAATATAATTCGATGCGCTAAAAAGAAATGTGCACTGTATTTAACTTCAAAGGTACCTGGCGCTCGCTGATGTCTGTGTATGTGTGTGCATGCGCACAGCTTGTCCTGTGTGTGTGTGTATGGGAGTACGAAAGCGGAACATGGAGACCTCTGGGTAATGTAGTTCAATTGTGATTTGTTGAAACTACCTTTTACATATAAATTTCCAAAGCTTTGAGCAAATATGGGTTAAAATAAATTTAAATATCTGTAATAATTGGAAAAATGAAAACGTATCCACTTTTAATTATGCAAATGGTTATAAATATGCAAGGCATCTTTCCTTCAGACCCTGATCAAGTCTTGGGGAAAAATGTTCTTTTGATAACTTTAACATACAGGGGAAACAATTTCTTTTAATTTCTTTCAGTTTCTTCTGTCCTTTTCTTTCTTCTTGAGATCTATGTATACGAGGTTGTACGAGGTTGTACATTATAGGAGTGTGTGGTGGCACTTATGCTAAGGTTTAAGCTTATATGTGATTTGTGTTAAAGCTTTCATGTTGTTTGTTTTGAGTTAATATTCTCTGTGACAGTGTAGCCTTTTTTCTGGGAATGCCGTCTTGCTATGGTATAACACTGCGTGATTTCTCGATAGTTGGATTTGTCCTTCTTGTCGCAGGAATGGATCGCTACGGAAGCAATTCCTTGTCGCTGAGTCATTTCGCCAAGGGAGTCTCCTTGATCTAGAAACCAGCGCCGTTTATAGCCAAGTACGATTGTGTTCCTAAGTTTAACAGCTAGCGTCATGAGGGGCTGTTTTATGTTTGTTTGTCCTGATTAGTAACGTTAAGTGAGGGGGAACTTGCTCTTATTCAGAGTCAATTTCTTTCTGTTTCCTTTGCTACATTGTTTCCAAATATGTATTGTATATGTTATTGCAAATAATAAGTAATAATAAGTAATAAAACTGGGGTAAGGATGAGTGTGTTAAAAATGGTTTGGGAGATTTTTTATATGTTATATAGTGTGTTAAGGGATCCCTGTAATGTGCATGTTAAATAAGCTTAAGTGTGTTTGAGAGTGTCTGTGTCTAAACATGTTGGGTTGCTTGAAAGGATGAGATGATTGAAATTAATGTACATGTGAATATAACTGTTTATTGAAATTAAAAAAGTCTTACTTTTAACTGAATAAGATATGAACAGGTGGTGTAAAAAGGTGTTCAGATTAAGCATGATTCAATATGAGCACCCCTTTCATTTGAGTACTGGCCAGGCTCAAATGCAGGGAGAATTTTTATTTAAAAAGAGTATAAATTTTAAAGGAAGGAGACATTCTTAAAATAGTAATGAAGCTGAAGAAAACCAGTGGCTTCCAGTCCAGGTAGTGTTCCATGCTAAGATATGCTATAAAAAAGAGGGAATAAAGGGGGGTTAACTAACAAAAAGACAGACTGTGGTTTTTGCAGTCAACATTCTGGAAAACATGTAATTAACATCTGAAAGATAATAATGAAAAAACGTGCAAAATGTGCTGATTTTGGCGGAAGGTTATGGGGAAACCAAATCAGTGTACATAACTGTAATAGATTTTGAATATTTTCTTGGATTGAAATTCTGAAAAGATTACCTAGCAAAGAAGTGGATTTTTAATTTTGAATATGGGTGGGAATGTGCTAATTTCCTAGAGGGAAGTTTAAAATAAAGGCCATTTTGCATTATAGGACATTCTGATATATTGATTTCTTTCCTCATTCCGTTTTTGTGTAATAAGTAACTTGCATATTTTAAATGTGAAATAAAATGAAATGCTGGTGTTTCTCTCACTATAAAGCTGATGAAAGGATGATTTTTTATAATTTGATGCTTTAATGAAAACTAGAATGGGACATTTTATTAACATTCTAAAACCTAACATCAAAATATATGTGGTACTTTAATTAATAAAATAATTAGTAATGAAAGAAAGAAATAAATACTTGGGAAACATACTTGTAAAGCAAACTTTAAGCTTTTAAATGGCAAGCTATAAGGGGTTAAATATGAAGTCCAAACTCATTTTTGCTGCTAAGTAACCTTGAAAATGATTTAAGAGAATTTTAGTGAGAAGGGATAAAATATTTTATTTCAATGACCTTGCTAATCTGAGATATGGTTCAAATATACTTACATATGAACATCTTGTGTAAAAGGGAAAATGTTTTTAAGATTTTACATATTTAAACAATGTTTTATCATTAGATACATGGGAGAGAAAATGTGGAGCCTAACTGTGTTTTTTAAATTTAATATCTAAAACAATTAAGAATTTACCCGTCCAGACTTTGGATTTCTTTCTTGACTCTACTTGCTATGCTATGAGATGTTCTCTGGAAGTTGCTGCTATACATTCCCATCCATTTAGGGGAAAGGTACAGTGAACACTGAGACAAATAAATTTATAAATAATTATTGGCTGAATTCTTCTTGCTTTTTACACCAACCTTCACAGAACATGGCTTTTTAACTAATGACCTTCTCTTTGCTTTTGTTTGTTTTCCATACCTGGACGTATTGTATTCCCTGTAGGAGAGTTATAAAATTTAGCTTTTATTTAATTATTATATTAATGGGATCAGTTTCAGATACCCTGTTGCTCCACATCTTCTCTAATAGCAAGATAATAATAGCATTATTGACACAAGTGTCAATAAGGGGGGAAGGGTTGGTATAAGTGTACAAGTAAAAGTTTAGTTTTGTTTAATTTCTGAAGATATTTTTCAATTTTTATGGAACAAATGTAGATAATCTGAATATTATGCCAACACACTTACACTATATGTGAGACCAATTTTTGTAATGATTTATTATTGAGTACATTTTGTTCTCTTGATATATGTTAAGATTGACTTTATTTTTATGACGACTTACTTGTTATGAGGGACATTTTTTCAGTTGAGTATAAAGTGCAGCAGCCAAACTGGAAACATTTATAAAGGAAGGCTTTCATTTAAAGATTTATTTTTGAATATGAGAGGAAAGCTGAACTTTATGCTTATCAATTTCAAACTTTACTCTGACTAGGACAAGCACAGACTGGATTGAAATGATTGTTTTATTGCTAGCAATATTTTTAATAGGGGTACCCCCAGTGAAACAGATCTGACATCTTATGACATATTTTTTGGATCCATAAGTAGCTACCAATGAAGAATTAACATGCTGACTGTTTAAGTGAACATTTTTAAGTCTTTACATCTGCAGGTGAAAGTTGTTTTTTCCTAGTAAATTATAGATGACACCATTTGAAGTTGAACCCGGAGATCGGGCTGTGATGAAAGTCTGCAAATAAGCTAACCAGCTTACTCCAAGGAGAACCCAGCCGTACCGGAGATGGGATCAAGTCGTGGATGAGGCCGACCAACTGACTACTGGATAACATACTTCAGCTCAAGTCCAAGACATCATGGATCCCTGCTACTGAGAGCTCAACTGTGATGGTGATGATTGAGCCAAAATGATCATTGAGGATTCCAAATTGTAGATGACATCTGCCTGCTTTGGTCCAAGACTTCTAGACGTGGTCCTTTTTTACCTTGGGATGTTGGACCCCAACACCTGCTTTAATCCTTACCAGAGAAAAAAATTTGTCACACTTTTATGCTGCGGGGCTCAATGTTCTAAGCTGGAGCCCACTTTAATTGTCCACTTGTTTGACAACTAGCAATATATTTCAAAAAGTATTTGAACCATGAACTTGTACAAGGTGTAGAAAGAAAAGCTAATTATCTGCAAGTAAAGCAGAATACAGGGACTCCTAAATAATATGTATTTGATGAATGTTTGCATTAATGGGAATACTGCATAATTATTGTAAATTCAAAGTGGTTAAAAATAAGATATTTTTAGATAAATGTTTTTATATGCCTTCTGATATTTAGTGTGAGATAATAAGTTACTTTTAAGGACTAATGATTTGTGTAATCTGGAGTTATTCATAATCTAATCCAATATAGCATAAAATGACTATTAGAGATTGTTAGGTGACTGTCATTAAAGAAGCATTCCTCTATTGCTACTTAGGACCAGTCCAGTTTAGATATTCTAGGTTATTGATTGTAATACTATAACAAATACTGTAGAGCTTAACATTTAGGCACATTTATTAATTGAAAAGAATAATAGTAAATATATGGGATGACACACATAACTAGTATTTTGGGAATGAGGGACACTTACTGTAGGTCAGACTATCCATAACCTTTAGAATAGGATGACACAGTTTAGGCTGACATGTTGATGGCAAAACAGGACAAATGATTAACATTATGGCTTTTTGAATATATATATATTTTAAAAGATAGTGAAATGAACTAATAATTTGGCCCATAGGAGATGGAGTGTCTTATACATATGAAGTGGTGAATGTGTGGTCTGTGAAATAAAAGCCCAGATAAAAGCTTGGAAATCTCTGCTGATGACAGAAGATTTGAACCTTCAATGAGAAGCTTGGGTATAACCCTTGAAATTTGAATATGACCTTGGAAATGACCCAATGACTTGCATTTTGGAAAGAGTGCTGACATCTTCTGAAGGGAGGATTGACACCTACTGTCCACAGAATAACTAAATGTGGCTCAAGATTGAGACCTCAACTAGGAGTAAATATGGGCAACTTTATGAATGAATGTGTTAGGATGTGAGCATGGTGAAATGTATAAGGACGTTATCTCTGATCATTATTGTGCACATCAGTGACAACATAAAATGGAAACTTTTGAGTTTTTTACGATAAATATTTGGCTATCTGTGTCGCCACCGACAGGTTTGATTGTAGATGATCACAAAGAACAGTATAGAATAGTTATTTCACCACATTTAGGAATTGGGACAATTCTGACATTATGTGTTTAGTGTGAATACATCTTAGAAACAAAAAGGTAAAACCAGTATACTTAGTACTGGCTTCATTTGAACTTAGGGACATGGGGACCTATATTTGCCAAAGTAGGAATTACTCTCTTGATTTGAATCATTGTGTCTTTGAATGGTATTTTGCTGCTTATTGCCAGTTTTCTAATTGATTGTTACCAGAGTTGCTGTCAAACATGTGTACATCCAAGTTCTTGAACCATGGACATCTTCAGCTACAGATTTTGATTCTCTTCTTGATGACGATGTGGATAATGAAATATTAAACCAAAAGGCCCCCTGGGTGAAGTGCTAGTAACCGCTTCCCAGGGAGGTGGCCCTCTACGGTGTGCAAAGTACCTGGGTTGAAGAAAAATTATTTCACTGGCAGAATATTTATTTCTCCAAGCAAAGAAGAGAACTTATTATGGACAATTGTTTTATTATTTTAAGCCTTCTGTATTAGTTTTTTGTAACCATCATAGATTATGTTTTATTCACGTTATTCAATTTTATCTGTACTTATGATTGATTATGCATATATTGACTGTAAGGATAGGGCCACGGAGTCTTTTACTTGTCTGTATTGATTGATAAGGGGAGATGTTTGGCTCCTGTCCACCAGAGGAAAGGTACAGGTGTTGAAGATTAGGGAGAACTGACATTAACTGTATTAGGCCAAGAGGACGATTTGAACCGACATCCCCTATCTTTCTTTTGGAATCAGATTAGGTGGTGAGGCTTAAAAAAGCCTCAAAGGGAGGAATGTAGAAGGAAAATTTTTTATATTAGTATAAAAATAGCAAATTAACATAAAGAGCCATAAAAAGAAATTAAAAGCTTCTAAAACATTAGATTAAGCATAAATTAGAATGTTAAGAAAATAAGATAGGTCAAGTAAATAGTTAACTAAAAAATCACTCAATTTTGCATTATTTTTTAATCTTTCAGCAGAACTGCTAGTGTGGGAAAGAACATAAAAAAGAACAAAAAATGATGTATAGAAACCAGCTTAAGAACAGGATAAGAAGATTGAGAACACCTGTGTCCAAGGATAGGAAGCTCAAAGAACAATACCACAGAGAAAAGATGGCTCTGGAAGGCATGTAAAGAAACCAGCTGGACTGATGACTCAGCAGAAAGGCAAAAGGCTTTTGCTGTAAGCAAGGTCACACTGATGCAATGTATGAAAGAAATATTAGTAAATTCAGACATTAGCAATAAATATAGTAGAATATATTAGAAATTAACTTTAGCATAGAAATTAAGGCAAACCAAGCATGCCAAGCAGATGATTAAATAAAGGCACATGCCATAGTTCACTTTTAATTAAAGCTTAAGATTCAGGCCACCATTATAAAAAAAGTTTGGAAGGTTTAAGAAAGGAAAAGACAAGAGGAAACCCATATATGGAATCAAGGCCTTGGCCAGTTAAAGAAAATAAGAAAAAACAAACTAGAAGTGAACAATAGACAGTGAAAATACCAGGGGGGCCAGCTGCAGGGTGAATTCAGGAGATAATAAGGGTTCCCATGGGAACTCAAGGTATTGGCCGGACAGGAGTAGAGGGGAGTCAGAGAAAATGAGCAAATGAGCTAATTTGAACGAGGTCAAAGAGATAAGAAAATGATATATAAGTTTTGGATTTGGAACTGTTCGGGGCTCAACTTAATTTGGCCGTATTGGGTTGAGTCCGTGTTATTATTGTTATTTTATTGCAATAAAACTATAAACTCTGTTTGCCTATCCCGAGACTCCTAATAGCCTTTATTTCAGGTATAAAGCCTTCTGGTGACGAATTTTTCGCCACAACATTTTCTACTGGAAATATACTGCAAACTAGAGTTAATTTTGATTTAATACCCAATTGCTCTGTCACTAACTTAATGCATGTAACCACAATAATGCACACATCAAAAGGTCAGTTTTTGTACTCCCATCTCTATGCTCTTACTGTATTTGAAAGCCACAGATGCACATAATATAAATAATGCTTTTATACGAATTAAAAGGTCCATAGGCACAGCTTGGGTGAATTTGCTTTTACGGTCAGCTGTTCTTGTTGGCAGATTGTAAAAAAATCATTTAGCCAAAAAATAAACATTATATATAAGATATGAAAAGATCAGACTTGACACACTTAAAAAGGTTTGGGGCAGCCACTCGTATATTATCCCAGGCTGCAATGGGTTGATTTTTTTAGACAAGTGTCTTGGTTGGAGTCCAGACATGAACTGCTGAACATTTGAAAAGATGGCGGTTTTAAGTGATTAAACCGGAAGTTACCTTCTTCTGACATTAGTCTAGGCGCCGGAAATGATGTCATCGTAGGCGCCGGGTGTGACGTCAACCTGGGCACCGGAGCCGGAAATGACGTCTTCAATGTTGAATCAGACAGGTTTTTCTGCGGTTGATCTGTAGAGACAACAGGAGAAGGTTTAGAGCACCTCGCCACCCCCTGGCCTGGTGTGGAATTACCTTTGTTTGGTCCATACAACGTCCTCCTATTCGCACGTGCGTGACAGTGCCTACCAGAAACGAAAAAATTCTGCTAAATGCTAAAAAAGTGATTTTCTATAATTAATCTCTACTTTACCATTGGGTTTCATGAATTGTATTCAATGCAGAAGCACATTTATTCACTCTAACATCATAACTCTATAATATGAAAGGAAATGTATGCTGGGATAGGAAAAACAAAGCATGCATTTTCTTTGTGTTTCTTTGCAAAGTTCCCCATATGTACTTGTCTCCCAAAACTGATTATATCCCTGCAGATTGTTTCATTGCTTTTACTCCACCCTACTGACTTCATGGATGTGTGCAAGATTATGTTCATTCTCAATGCCCAAATTAATGCAATTTTATCATTTGGATATTCTTCCAGGTTATGTTGTCACCTTGGCTTTAAAATGAATTACTTTTTTGAAAAGCCAATAAGTGTAGAGGATCATACACCTAAAATTTAATTTGTGTAAAGTCTTTTATTTTCTTATGGTATCACAAGCTGTAACTTGATGGAGTAGTAGTAAAACAGTTGTTACTGACATTTCTTTCCTACATTTTCATGTTTAGTCATTTTTTTGTTATTCTCATTTCATTTAATTCAACAACTAAAAGTTCAATAATCTAGGCAGCTCAACATTTAATGCTAAAGAACACACATATATTTTTACTTTACATGTAAAGTTGCTTAAGAGTTTTACTATCATAGTGACTTCGTAAAAGTATTTGTAAGTCAGTGGAAACTTTTTATGTTTTTACTGCACACCATATCACATTACCTATGGTTATTATTTAATTTTGTAATCATACAATGATTCATTTAGTCAAGATCAGTCTAGTACTCAAAAAGGAGAAAGAAAAGGCAGTATTTATACATTTTGACTAGCTTGATATATAGTGATGGCTTCTAACTGTGTGTGTCATACAGTCCCTTTCAAAACAAATAACATCAAAAGGTGTTCTTAGTAAAATCAAATCAGTAACAGGTAAAAACGCCTAGCAGCCCAAGGAGATAACCTACTGTAGTTTTATTTCTGTTGTGCAATGTGATGTTGACTTTTGTGAATCATTTGTCCCACTTTCTCAGAAATTAGCTCTGTTTTACAAAGGCAGTGTTGGCCACCTTTGTCTTACACAAGAAGATGTCATTTTTCCAGATATAAGCTGGGCAAATGTTCAACTTTTCTATTTGCAGTTTAGTGATGGGAAGAAAAAGAAATTATATTGTCTCATAAAAAGATTTTAGTATCTTCTTGAACAAATGTAGTACTGTACATTAATATGATTACATATGGGGCAACAATTTACAAAATTCTTATTAACTATTAGTGATTTGTTGAAGTGTAATGTGCTTAGCTATTTTATGCATTTAGAACTAAAAAAAATTATGTTTGTGAATGGAGAACTTTAAAAATAAGATGCTGGCAACCAGTAATTGGCAGTGAAAGGCCAAGAAATTAAATATATAATCTTTGTGTGTTTATGGACATTGATATATTCTATAAGAGGGGAAAAATAAAACTTTCTAGCAATGGTATTTAACTGTGTGTCATTGTTTAATTACATTATGAAGTCTAAACATGATTTAAATAAAGCCAGTTTAGACAGAGGGAAATAAGAGGCCAAAAAAGCAGGTGACATATTAAGATCTGGGGTGAGGACTGAATTAGCATCTATACTGAGACAGATGGTGAAATCATTAAATGACATAATGTGAATACTAATGTCAGAGAAGAGGAGAGTGCTACAAATGACTTTCACCAGAGTCCCTGCAGCCGGTGAAAGCATAAATAATTAACCTATTCAAAATCAATTTCTAGACTGAAAGCAAATAATACGCACTTCTTAAGACTGTGACCTTGGCATTGTCCCAGGAACTCCAGACTTAAGTGGTTGGGAGCATTTGTGCTCCTTGTAAGACAAACCTTGACAAATTTTTCTAAAGAAGAGGACCAGAGAAACAGTGATCGAAGTTTTGTCCTCTATGATGGTTTTCAATAACATTAAGCAAATATTTTTTAAAGCAGTCATATATGGATCCAGCTCTGGCAGTGGTGTTCACTAGTGAGTACTTACTGGCTGGGCCACATACAAAGCCCAGTTGGGCTTGGCTGGCAGAAGCCATGTGAAATTGCCATGTGAGTCGGCCAGCTGTAAGCAAAGAGTGCGAGTGAAGTTTCTCAAGTGATAATCAGATTTATTATGACGAGATCTTGGCAAATGAAGCTTGTGTAATTTGCAGGGTGCAGATGCTCCTTAAAAAATTTTCCTTTTATCTTGCAGCCTGCTGATAGCACAAAGACAAATGCACAAATCCCTAAAATGAGTCAGTGAAGGGCAAAGCATTTAGGCATTAGAAAAAGTAACCCTTATCTTATTTAAATTTTTGAAAGAATTGTTAAAGTACAGTAAGGCAGTACATCTTCAGAATAAGACTCTCAGGTACCATAGGAACATGTGAAATTCTCTCTATGCCTAAACTTTTGGGTCTTTAGCTCTGTCCAGGTGTCTTGATTTGTAGAAAAGAGACTGGATGGCCCTGATGAATTCAAAAAGACAGCACTTAGATGTTAAAACATTGTGATAAACAGATAATCATAAAGGAAGCGTGTAAGTAAAAAAGGGCTTGAAACTGCATGCCTACTAAACTAGGAGACTCTGATTTCATTTGTACCAACACATTTAAACTAGAAGATGAGATCATATACAATATTAAACTTTTTTTTTTGTTCTCTGATAGACATTTACATATAAGAAGTACTATTCTATGAACCAGATATTTACCCAAGATTTTTAATTAACATTTTTGGGACCGTTAGATGGTACTTAATGGAAGAGGGGTGTTACACATAATACCTACAAGAAGAACAGCATTAAAATAATACAATTTTTAAAATATTATTGCACTTAAGGATATTGCACATTTAGCCCAGTTTATAGAAAAACAGTATATTATATGTAATATATATTGTGACCGCTGCTGCAGGAGGACACGGCAGCCCTTCAGAAACCCCCTCTTAAACAGTTTTTCAATGGGAAACAAACTCACTCTTATAGCTCCTCTTTGCGGGATCAGCTATCAGCCCACTGGATCCTCTTGATGAAGAAGTCTTTTGAGCAGGAGTCTGGGCCGTTGTGTCAAGTTTGACAGCTGTTCCTTGTGTGTCCGGATCACCTCTGTAAGAGACTTGTGTTTGTATCTGGCAAAACAGCAATAAAGTTTCTACTCCTTGGAAAACCTACTGAAATCTCCTGTGCAACTTTGTGACCCAAGCTTGGGTATACTTATAAAGAGCTTGGGTATACTTAAAAAGGAATGGGATAAAATGAAACCAGTAGTAATACAATAAATAATACTATTTCACTGGGGAGTAGTTACAAAAGAGCAGCAGCAGTATGTATGAGTCTATTTCCCAGCCAAAAATTATATGATCCGCCTTAATTTGCTTATTTTTGTTCAATGTATTTATGAACATAGGAAAGAAACTATTTCTGAATCTATTGGTCTATGCTTTCAAAGATCTATTATGCCGACCAGAGGGAAACAGTTCAAACAGGATGTGACCAGGGTGTGAAGGATCCTTAATGATATTTGTGGCTCTGGTGAGATAGTGAGAGTGGGCAATGTTTTCCAGGGACAGCAGACAGCAGCCTGTGATTCTTTGTTTATGACCCTCTGGAGAGCCTTCTTGTCATTTTGCTGTGCAACTGGTGTATCATTCTGTGACACAGCATGCCAGGATGCTCTTTATGATTGAACAATAAAAACAACCAATAATTTTTCTCCAAGTTGCTTTTCCTGAGCATTCTCAGAAAGTGCAGTCTCTGTTGCACTTTTTGACCATTGCTGTGTTTTCAGACCAAGAAATGTTCTCTAAGAGGTAGATTCCCAGGAATGTGAAGGTATGCACCCTTTCCACATGGTCTCCATTGATGTAGAGATTAACATGTTCTGTACTGTGCTTTCAGAAGTCCACAATGAGTTCATTGGTTTTTGTGGTGTTCAGTAGTAAGTTATTCACTGAACACCATTCTGTCAGTCTCTGGACCTTGTCTCTGTAGGCCAACTTAGTGTGCTGTAAGACCAATCTTTCAAAGCACTTCATTACTACCAGCATGAGTGCAAATGGTCTATAATCATTTAAGCTCTTGGCTTTCTATTCTATTCTATTCCAATATACAATTTTTTGTGTGCTGATTAGTTCAAATGGCTTTCTAGCAGTCTGATAAAGAAAGTTGTTTTGCTAGATTTCTTCAGTCTTCCATGTTTCACTGATCAACAGCACATGACAATGCTTCACCACTAGTGTAAATAGAAAATGTCCATCTTGGATTTAATTTACAATAGAGTCCCATAACTTTTCTTAATTAACTAAATATTACTTGCAACAGAGGGTCTGGTGGTCACTCTGTCTATTGAAATATTATTTACAAAATGTAGACCAATTAAAGGTAGTTTCCCAGATGACCCCTTTCTTTTTGTTTTCCAAATATTTTGGCTCTTTTTTTTTTTTCTTAAATATCTCATACCATTTTTGTTTTTACTTTCTATAAATGTTTTTTGTTTTTTTCTGTCTTATACAGCATCTAAGTAGTCAAATAAGTAAATTTTATTTATATAACATTTTTTTCAAGAACAAATGTTACAAAGTGCTTTACAAACAGTCATTTCCAACATTAGCTCAAATCGAGTTCATAAGTTAAAGCCCGGAATAAAATGCATAGACATGTACAATAAAACCTTAGTAACACACAAAAACAAATTAAGAAATTTTAAACAAAGAATCTGCATAGACATAAACAATAATACCTGATAACACACAAAAGCAAGCTGGATCAAATTAAGACCAGGAAAAAATGCCTAGACAAACACAGTAAAACACAGTAATGTTTCAAAAGTTATCTTGAACAAATTAAAACTGGGAAAAAAATGTATAGACATATATAGCAAAACACAGTAAAATTACATAAAGGCAAGCTTCAATAAATGGGTTTTAAGATTCTTTTTTAAATGTCCACAGTGTCTACTGATCTCCCATCTACAGGAAGAGAGTTCCACAATTTAGGAGCCACAACCTCAAACTCACAATCTCCATTAGTCTTAAGTCTGATTGGTGGGACAACTAACAAATTCTGAACAGAAGATCTAAAGACCAGGATGTGATATAAAGCAAAGTAGCTCAGTAATATCGGTAGAAGTTTGACCATGTAGGGCTCTAAGAGTGAGAACAAGGATTTTAAAGTGAACTCTGAATTTCATGGAAATTTCCGGCTAAAAATATGAGCCAAATCTATGCTTATATATAGAAATACACTTAAAGATTGCATAACCCAGCAAAAAAAAATTAAAAAAGAAATTACAAAGTAATTATTAATTTGTATTTATCACACAATATAACTAGATTGTGAGATCTTCACAAGTAGGGAAGGACCTAGGACTGGTAGCTAGAATTGTAGAATTTGAGCCAATGGAGGGGGGTACAGGATTGCCTATAGCTACATGTATGCACCTAACAACTACTTAAGGTACTGTATTTGGACCTTTAAGAAAACTATGTATTCTTAAAAAGATTAGTATAGGTATTCCCCAAGATATGAAGTTTCAGGTTACAAGCTCTCTCATTTATGATTGGTTTAATTTAATATTCCTTTTCAAATTACAAGAATGTATGAAAGAAAGGTACAAAAAGCTGAGCAGACCACCTATACAAAATTCCCAGATTCACCTTCAATCTTGGCAAGTCGCCCTCTGTAGGTCTATTGCACATGCACAGTGTATTTTGTTCTGTATGTATAGCGTGCTCACAGGCTCCATGCTTGTTTGTGCTTTCTATTCAGTGTTTGATTCTAAACACTCTAATTGTATGTTTTGTGTTACTGACAAAGTAAGTCTTCTGTCGCCTTTAATAATCAATATGTTTAGTATATTTTAAGTTTATAAACAACATTTTAACTTCTATTAACATTTAGTTCTCATATATGTAAATGTGCCGTGAGTGGGTTATTAAAATTATTCAGTTAACATTCAAGGGCAATACACCATAGTTTACTTTTTCTAAGACACTAATTTTGACATGTTTTGAGTGTACAGAATTGCATACAAACTCCATAATGGGCCTCATGCAGTGCCTGTATTTGGAAATTGGGGTAACTGTGCCACCCTTTGGTTGGATTAACAAATAGCAGTTCAAGTTTAGAGAACACAAAATTTGCTAGTTGCGATTTCTCTTCCTAGCTAATCTATAACGTATCAGTTTTGACAAAATTTATTGTTTATATTTGTATTTGCACCTCATTGGTACTTATACACTTATGGTGTTTATTTATTTATGTTTAGAGACCACACACATATGTACATATGTCTCTTAAGTGTTTGCTGCAGAGCCTGAAAGGGCTTTCTAATGAAAGAATAAGGCCAGCTGGTGTACAATCAGCCCAATAATATACAGCTGTCTCTCACAGCACCATGTTATTGTTCTTTTGTTGCCACTTCTGCCATATCTATGCCCTCACCTTTCACTTCTAGCCTCACTCGTTGCAATGGAAGAGAAAGAGGCAGAAACTGTGGACAATCTAAGAATGGATTTTGAAAAACTTGACATTTCTTCCTTGTTACATTTTCCTTCTCCGTCATCCTCTTACCAACCAGCCCACAGCAATGATGCTACCACTATCCCCATCTCTTCTGTTTGTTTTCAGTTTGTTTGATGAGTGTAGTATTGAAGATGGTTTTAATTGTCTTTACTGTACAAGTGCTGTTTTGTTGTTTTTAGTTTTTAAAGTACAAATGTGTACGAAAACAATTATCATATGTTTACTTTGTTTGCAAATATAAATGTACATCATGTAGTACAGCAGTTTAATGGGTGCAGGTAAACAGAGTCATTCTTCTTCTTTCGGCTACTCCTGTTAGGGGTTGCCACAGTGCATCATCTTCTTCCATATCTTTCTGTCCTCTGCATCTTGCTCTGTTACATCCATCACCTGCATGTCCTCTCTCACCACATCCATAAACCTTCGCTTAGGCCTTCCTCTTTTCCTCTTCCCTGGCAGCTCTATCCTTAGCATCCTTCTCCCAATATACCCAGCATCTCTCCTCTGCACATGTCCAAACCAACGCAATCTCGCCTCTCTGACTTTGTCTCCCAACCGTCGAACTTGAGCTGACCCTCTAATGTACTTATTTCTAATTCTATCCATCCTCGTCACACCCAATGCAAATCTTAACATCTTTAACTCTGCCACCTCCAGCTCTGTCTCCTGTTTTCTGGTCAGTGCCACCGTCTCCAACCCATATAACATAGCTGGTCTCACTACCATCCTGTAGACATTCCCTTTCACTCTTGCTGATACCCATCTCTGTCACAAATTACTCCTGACACTCTTCTCCACTCATTCCACCATGCTTGCACTCTATTTTTCACCTCTCTTCCACAATCCCCATTACTCTGTACTGTTGATCCCAAGTATTTAAACTCATCCACCTTCGCCAACGCTACTCCCTGCATCCTCACCATTCTACTGACCTCCCTCTCATTTACACACATGTATTCTGCCTTGTTCCTACTGACCTTCATTCCTCTCCTCTCTAGAGCATATCTCCACCTCTCCAGGGTCATCAGCAAACATCATAGTCCACGGGCACTCCTGTCTAATCTCGTTTGTCAACCTGTCCATCACCATTGCAAATAAGAAAGGGCTCAGAGCTGATCCCTGATGTAATCCCACCTCCAACTTGAATGCATCCGTCACTCCTACCGCAGACCTCATCACTGTCACACTTCCCTCGTACATATCCTGTACAACTCTTACGTACTTCTTTGCCACTCCCGACTTCCTCATACAATACCACAGCTCCTCTCGAGGCACCCTGTCATATGCTCCAGGTCCACAAAGATGCAATGCAACTCCTTCTGGACTTCTCTAAATTTCTCCATCAACATCCTCAGAGCGAACATTGCATCTGTGGTGCTCTTTCTTGGCATAAAACCATACTGCTGCTCACTAATCATCACCTCACTTCTTAACTTAGCTTCCACTACTCTTTCCCATAACGTGATGCTGTGGCTCATCAATTTTATTCCCCTGTAGTTACTGCAGTCCTGCACAACCCCCTTATTCTTAAATATCGGCACCAGTACACTTCTTCTCCACTCCTCAGGCATCCTCTCACTTTCCAAGATTCCATTAAACAATCTGGTTAAAAACTCCACTGCTATCTCTCCTAAACACCTCCATGCTTCCATAGGTATGTCATCTGGACCAACGGCCTTTCCATTTTTTATCCTCTTCATAGCTGTCCTTACTTCCTCCTTGCTAATCCGTTGCACTTCCTGATTCACTATCTCCACATCATCCAACCTCTTCTCTCTCTCATTCTCTTCATTCATCAGCCTCTCAAAGTACTCTTTCCATCTGCTCAACACACTCTCCTCGCTTGTGAGTACATTTCCATCTTTATCCTTTATCACCTTACCCTGCTGCACATCTTTCCCAGCTCAGTCCCTCTGTCTAGCCAATCGGTACAGGTCCTTTTCTCCCTCCTTAGTGTCCAACCTCTCATATAACTCATCATACGCCTTTTCTTTAGCCTTCGCCACCTCTCTCTTCACCTTGCGCCTTATCTCCTTGTACTCTTGTCTACTTTCTGCATCTCTCTGATTATCCCACTTCTTCTTTGCCATCCTCTTCCTCTGTATACTCTCCTGTATTTCCTCATTCTACCGCCAGGTTTCCTTTTCCTCCTTCCTCTTTCCAGATGTCACAACAAGCACCCATCTTGCTGTCACCCATGCTACATCTGCTGTAGTTTCCCAGCTGTCTGGTAACTGTTTAATGCCACCAAGTGCCTGTCTCACCTCCTCCCTAAACTCAACCTTGCAGTCTTCCTTTTTCAACTTCCACCATTTGATCCTTGGCTCTGCCCTTACTCTCTTCCTTTTCTTGATCTCCAACATCATCCTACAGACCACCATCCTTTGCTGCTTAACTACACTTTCCCCTGCCACCACTTTGCAGTCTTCAATCTCCTTCAGATCAACTCTTCTGCATAGGATGTAATCTCCCTCTGTGCATCTTCCTCCACTCTTGTACATAACCCTATGTTCCTCCCTCTTCTTAAAATACGTATTCACCACAGCCATGTCCATCCTTTTGGCAAAATCCACTATCCTCTGACCTTCTTCATTCCTCTCCTTGGCACCATACCTACCCATCACCTCCTCGTCTCCACTGTTCCTTTCACCAACATGCCCATTGAAATCTGCTCCAATCACCACTTTCTGTCCCTTGGGTACACTGTTTATCACTTCATCCAACTCACTCCAAAAATCTTTCTCACCTATTGCACACCCAATTTGCGGTGCATATGCACTTACAACATTCATCATCACACCTCCAATTTCCAGCTTCATGATCATTACACTGCCTGACACTCTTTTCACCTCCAGAACACTCTTGATATACTGTTCCTTCAGAATAGCTCCTACCCCATTTCTCCTCCCATCCACACCATGATAGAACAATTTGAACCCACCTCCAATCCACCTGGCCTTACTCCCCTTCCATTTAGTCTCTTGTACGCACAATATATCAGCCTTCCTTCGCTCCATCATATCTGCTAACTCTCTCCCCTTACCAGTCATACTGCCAACATTCAACGTTCCTACCCTCAGTTCCACTCTCTTTACTTTCCTCCTCTCCTCCTGCCTCCGGACATGTCTCCCCCCTCCTCTTCTCCTTCGGCGAACAGTAGCCCAATTTCCGCCAGCACCCTGTTGGCTAACAGTACTTGTGGCGGTCATTTTTAACCCAGGGCTCGACCGATCCGGTATGGAAATTTATATTGCTGTCCGCATATTGATTTGACAAAATTTTACACCAGATGCCCTTCCTGACGTAATCCTCCCCATTTAGCTGGGCTTGGGACTGGCACGAAGAAACACACTGGTTTGTGCATCCCCTGTGGCTGGGTTAGGTAAACAGAGTCATTAATGAAGGGAGAAATGTTCATTATTAACAACTACTCATTTTAATGGAATTTGATGTTATTCTAGGGAATAATGAGTTCTGGTACTCAGGAACTAAAACACATTTTTGTTTTTCATTGAAATTAATAGAGATTATGTTTTTGAATTACTAGTGTACAGTTTGTAGTACTAGGGTGTTGTACCGTGTTAGCCATTATGAATGTAGAGAAAAGCCAAGCAAAATGACACCTTTTATTGGCTAACTAAAAAGATTACAATATGCAAGCTTTCGAGGCAACTCGGGCCCCTTCTTCAGGCAAGATGTAATGTAGTGTACAGTTTAAAACTTTTCCAGGAGCACATTATACAATTGAAGAAAGGGGAGTCTGTGCATAATAACTCTGTACTTCAACTAAGCTACTGCTTATGATAAGAATGATAAAAATAACCAGAGTGCCAAGATTAGAATGAAAGGTTCAGCTTCTTTAAAACCAACTGGTGATATGTTATTGCTGGATTTACTTGTCAGTCATTGACCGTGCATTATAACAAACACCATGCTTAAACACTGGCAGCATAGCAGGTAAGCACTGTTACTTTACAACTCTTGGATTTCAAATGCTAACCTACTATAGTTACAGACTGCTTGTGTTGGTATCCTCTGTGTTCTCCAGTTTCTTCCATTGTTTTAAATACTTGGAGATTTAATTCATTGATAACTCTAAATTGACCTTGTGAGTGCCCTGCAATAGACTGATGTTTACTCCAGAGTTATCTACATGTTTTGCCAGACAGTGTCCAGTCAGGCCCTGGTGTTTGTAATGGACTAGGAAGGTTCAGAAAATGGATATGTAGATATAGTATGTACCTAACACCATAGTACCTTGGATAGAAGGTAATTTATGACAAATGTGATTGTTTTATCTGATCCAAGATATATATTCTTATAAAAAAGTAAAGTGTTGAACTATCAGATGATCACTTATCGGTCAGTTGACTCAGCAGGCTGATATACTGTATATCAACTAGCTATACCTGAGAGACTAAAACAGGCAATAAAGGTGTCCTTAAAAATTTCCCTTACATATTCTTTAGTTTGGGATGAGGTAAACATGCAACTCAAGGAGAGCCTGGCATCCATCTTAGAAATGAGTGGGCACACGGATTGCTCAATATTTTCATTGGAGGTAACCTGTGGTGAAAAGGTAGTAGGCACACTGACAGTCAACAATGGTGAGAGAAGCCATCAAGTTCAAGGAGATTTTTCACACAATTTTAGCATTCGAAGGAGGAATCAATTATAGGCAGCTGGCAGTGATGAAGTGGAGTGAGTGTGGGAGGTGTTCAAGATTATTTTTTCCAAATCCTCAAACATTCTTTGGCATACTGCTTAACAGCTCTGAATAGAAAGACAAAATATGACCCTGCCTGTTTTTAGAAGAGCTGTGGAAGTGAGGATCTTGACTATTTTGAGGGAGTGAAAGAGGGAGCAACATTACAATATACTGACATTATTTTCAGTTGGAACCCCTTTGTGTGACTGCTATTCCTTGTTTTGGATTTTCACTTCTACCTTTTTAAATTTGTATTCATTTGCTACAGGTTGTTTGCAGTAGGCAAAAAACCTGTTTATCTTTTTGCCTGGGCAAAATGTGGCCTGCAGTGGGCAGGCACCCTGCCCAGGAATTTGTTCCTGCCTTGCGCCCTGTGTTGGCTGGGATTGGCTCCAGCAGACCCCGGTAACCCTGTGTTAGGATATAGTGGGTTGGAGAATGACTGACTGACTGACAATTTGTGGCATAAAATATACATCATTTAAGTTGCTTTATGCAAATCTCAGTGACAAAGCTAAGGTAAAATGCACATTAACCAACCGGAATAAAACCAGTAATGTCAGTAAAATGAAATAATTAAAAGTTTCACCAAATGTAATAAAATGCTAATTAAGCTTTAAATCACACTATGTTAAACAAAGTGGTAATCTACAGTTCCTGACATTTTATTTTTTAATAAAAATTCATCATCATTATTTTTGGGTGTGAATAATAAGAACAGAGGATGTGTAAAAGGCACCATTGTAATGTGAAAGATTTTTTTGTGTGCTTCAGCTATACGTCTTTATCCCATAGAATATATTTATAGCACTTTACAATCCCTTGTCTTTAATGTTATATTTAACATACCATTTAACCTGCTATCATTGTAAATGATCAAAAATAGTTCAAGTAATAAAAAATAAAATATTAATTGTAGTATGTACAATAGTATCCAGCCAAACAGCAGACAGTAATTTTCACTTATAATAACTATTTTTAGCTTGCTCTACCACATATTTGATTATCATGAATGTCTAGCATACATTTGCAAAATACAGCATGATGAAAATAATAGAATAAAATACATTACTGCTAAGAGAAATTTAGTATTTGCATATAGTATTTGTACCTAATAAAATAATGTCATTTCTTCATTCACTTTGAGGGCAAAAAGATAAAACTATAAGCAAACTTCACAACCTAAAAACTACAACAATTTTACTCCAGAAAATCTGACATTTTAAGGGAGAAGTTATAATGCACATCTTTATTTCAGGATGTATTGAAGATTGACTGGAACAATCAGTGCGTAAGCAGAAAGACAAACTATCCCAATAGGCTACTATTACCCATCTTCAATATCAGAGCTGGTCCTGATAGATAGATAGATAGATAGATAGATAGATAGATAGATAGATAGATAGATAGATAGATAGATAGATAGATAGATAGATAGATAGATAGATAGATAGATAGATAGATAGATAGATAGATAGATAGATAGATACTTTATTAATCCCAAGGGGAAATTCACAAAAAAATAAGTAGTGCAGTCAACAACCTCCTCAATGTTCTCACTATGTGATCCCAGCAGTATATCCCAGTCCTTAAATATATATATATATATCCATCCATCCATTTTCCAACCCGCTGAATCCGAACACAGGGTCACGGGGGTCTGCTGGAGCCAATCCCAGCCAACACAGGGCACAAGGCAGGGAACCAATCCCGGGCAGGGTGCCAACCCACCGCAGTATATATATATATATATATATATATATATATATATATATATATATATATATATATATATATATATATCTTAAATATAGCAACCCTCTTTTGTAGCATAAGAAAGGCAACACACCGGATACTCAGCCTGGCATACTAAATTTTCAAAGTGAGTGTTATTTTGATGTTTTTGTTCAATATATCTTGGGGTCTGCTTTGTACAAAAGGGAAATGTCTTTGTAAATTTAGGGACCCCTGAGTAAACAGGTCTTTAGTTGTCTTGAACTATTTAGACCAAATAGAATGGTGGCAAGAATGTTCCCTGTGGATTTCTGGAACTTCTGTAACTTTCTCTAATTCCAGCAATTTTGTGACAACAAGTGGCCAACTGAGATATGAGAATGTAATTGAACAGAATCTTTAACACAATTAGTTTTGCTGAAGAACTTAGCTTCCCTTAAATATATATATATACATATATACATTGTGGCACGCGGCTGGGGGTGGTGCCCAGCCGGGACGCCCAAGAGGGCTGGAGGAGGGCCCATGCCTCCTCCAGACCATGAGGGGGTGACCTCCCTGGTTGCTGTGGGGACCACGGGTACAGAGCTTTGAAGCTCAACCCTGTAGGGGCCTGTGGTCACCACCAGGGGGCGCCCCAATGCCTGGAGAGCCCTGGACCTCAGCACTTCCGCCACACCAGGAAGTGCTGGGGGGAAGAGGAGCAGGGACACCCTGAGTGCTTCTGGGGATGCAGCCGGCACTTCCGCCACACTGGGGTGTGTCGGTGGAAGTTTGCCGGAACACACCTGGAGCACATCCGGGGCACTATAAAAGGGGCCGCCTCCCTTCGTTCAGGGCTGGAGTCGGATGAGGAGAAGGACGAGGTCTGGGATGAGACAAGGAGGTGGCCTGAAGAGAGAGAAAAGGCATTTGCTGAGGGCCTGGACTGAGGGTGATTGGTGCTGCGGCACTGGGATGTACATCTTGAACTGTAAATAATAGTTGTGCAATAAATGTGTGTTGGGTGACAAAACGATGTCTGCCTGTCTGTCGTTCCACAATATATATATATATATATATATATATAAATAAATATATATACTAGCTGATTACCTAGTGGCTTCGCTCACTGAGTGCAAGGGAAAAAAACTAAAATGTAGTATTTATAAAATAAGTTTGTTAATTACCAATGTTATTTTTGAACAAATAAAGAGCATTTACAATAAATAGAAATTATATAAATATTAATTATTAAGTAGTAAAACATTTTGATAAAAGAATTTGAAGAAGATATAAGAAGCGTATAAATTATTAAACAAACATTAACATTTAAGAAGTAAAGATACATTGAGTACTACTGCAGTGGTTTCGGGCAAACTACCTGCTTGAAAACTTTGCACTATGTGCCTGTGATTTAAGAGAAAAACTATTCTGAGAAATGTGGACGCTGCCTTTCCGTGCTTAACGGACAGAAGGTCCAAACAATTCCCAAGTCTAATACTTAACATGAAGAGGTCGGTACATCTTTTTAGATGTAGACCCTCCATTTTCTTAAAAGAATTCATCACAAAAGCAACCATGAATGTTACGGGGTTTAAGTGACCCGAATTCATCTTAAGGGACAGTAAGTAGCTGTGCACCGCAATTTACCAAGAGAGTCCCGCTTTGATAGTGCCGATTACACTTATTCGCAAAGATTTCCACTCTCCCAGGAGCCGACGGGACACTTGAAGTGTGACAAACAGTGCGAGAAGAGAGGACGCTGCCCGAAACTGCGAAGCTGTTGACCCGGAGAAAAAGCCCGACATTCCGCGCCTCCCAGCGTCCACTTTGTTCTTATGACCCCTCGCCGGTGAAGGCGGTTTTGGCTTCACATTGTTTGCAGCTCGGCGCAGTTAAAAAGTAGAAAGACGCAAAGCTGTTTTCTTCATCTCTTTTACTATCAAGGTGTAGCGCGTTCCTCGTAAATTGAATGAGGAGCCCAGCACACACAAAAATCTCCTACTCTTAGGAAAATTAATTCTATTAAGTACGGAACCCAAACGAACCTTAGCCCCAATTTAATATCCTCATCTGGAGTTGTCTTTTATGAATTTATACAAGGGAAATAATCACCCCAACAATTCTTTAAACAATCAAAAAAGAATATATTATAAATCAAACAAAACAATAAACACCTTTTAAATCCTTGTCAAATCTATAATAACTACACAAACCCTAATTAATATGCCACCCCCTTAAACACTCTATAATATACTCCCCAGAAAACGGCGAAACAGCAAAGAAAGAAAGCAAGCAAGGAAAAGAAACGGAAAATTACCCTGTTCACAAACAGCACAAATATATTCACAGTACTTAAACCTATATTACATCGATATACAAATATAAATTAGACACACACACAATCTCCACGTTTCCCAGTCTCTTTTATATTAACTTTGTTTTAAAGTCTAAATTCACATGGCCTGGGAAATCTGCAATGAATCCAGTGATCAAGTCAGATACATTCCGCTGACTCGTATACTGAATTTAATTGTAAAAGAAGCAATCTCACCGGTCTGGCGACGATTCCTTTGTTGAAGGAAGAAGTCCGTCTCAGCCGGGTGTCTCGGCGTTAGCGTCCGTCCATGGCCGACGCCCGCACCATAAAAGCAAAGTAAAGCCGTGTGCTCCGAAGGTCCTTCGAGGTTAGCCGGCACTCCAATCGTCTTTATTACGGAGTCTCACTTGCTTTACCGCTGGCTTCTTCTTTACATTCACCTTCCCAGCTCCTTATTTAAACAGTCTTTTTTCTTCTTTTCAATATCAGTAAAATAACTCTCACACAAATAATAAGTTCCTATATTATAATATGTTCTGTGGTCATACGTAATTTCTGTTACCCGTGGTCATACGTCATTTCTGTTTCAAACACGAAAAGAATTTTATTTATATTGGTTATTTATATATATATATATTAAAGTATGGATAAGGTGACTTTACAGTATATAACCACATAGCATGTACACCACATTGTGAAAACGGCAAAAAGCTGGGGTCTATGAGAAATGAATATACAAAATGGCAAACAACGCATTGCATGGGCTTTCCTGACATACCTTTATTGACTATGCAGATGACTATGACAATTCTGAGCCCAACTCATAAATAATTGTCTTCCCTAAGTCCACCCTTACTTCCTTATCCTCAAGAAGCATGCAGAAGTGATGCTATAAGACATTCTTGTCATAAACATGATGCTCTGCTCAACAGTGATGGAAATTTCATGTAAAATGGCTATGGAGTCAATGACAATTTTTCTTTGCTGTAAACTGTTCTTTGTTTGGAAGTCTTCTGGCCTTCTTTACTGATATTATTTTGCTAGGTGTTACCCTTTATGTTTCAGCCAATCAGACCTTGTGATATCATAAAAAGATATTCTTATTTTAAATTCATGAGCTATGTGAAGGTAAATTGAAGAATTTTAATATTCTTCCCTTCTGCTACTTTCACTTATCCCATGCACAAACATTTGCCTGACTGGTCCACCATTGTTTACATTTCTGATTCTCAACAATTTTTCAAACATCTACCACTTGGAATGGAATGATGCTCTGGCTGGTCAAAGTTGTTATATTTTCTTCTCCCATACAAAATGTCCAATCCCACATTTATATTTAATTCCATTGAATCCTTCATGTCCAGTTGAAGGACAGGGCAGAAATGAAAGAAAATGTGAAGATCAAACACAGTGCTATGTTTGCTTGCAGATGCTTGCCAGCCAGAGCATTCAATATTGAGGCTAATTTCTTTGGCCCATATGACTGTTTCATGATGTTACAAACAATACAGATTATCAACAGCCTGACATATTAAAGGAGAGCTTCATATCAATGTGTTATAAAGCACAAACAAAACATCATAATTTAACCATATCTAAATTCTTGCCTACCTGTATAGATACTGTAGGTTCTGCTCTTTTCGAGATCTTGTGTACATTTAAAATTGTTGCTGTTTTGAACAGTTGGAAAATATGTGAATGGCTTGGAATTTATAACAGAGGTATTCTAAAATAAAAGTAGTCATTCTTATTTCACCATTACTCTTTAATAACTCTCAGCCCTATGCGGAAGGTATATTTTCAATTATATTGTTAAAAGCAATAATTTCAAGTTTGTAATATCAACTTAATGTTAGGTTTAAAATTCTTTTGTGACATAGTATGCCCCATTATGATCTCAACAATTAAAAGCTTGTTTCAAACCTACACCACTGTATTAGATTGATTGCCCAAACTTCTTTATTGGGGTATATGTTAAAGGAATACTCTACCCAAAAATGGTATTTTCTTTATATGTTATTTACTTCATGTGGTTTTGTAGTGGTGACTGAGAAAAAGTTTGGATTTTTCCTGAAGAATGGAGATAACCAACTTTCTGATAGAATGGATGTCTACGATGACAAATGCTGGATAACAGCAACAAAGCAGTTTTACAAAAAAGACTAGAGCTGGCTTTTCTATTTGAGGTACTCAGGTCCTTGAATGCATGCGGTAAGCTAAAAATGATTTGTATTAGCCTATTGTTGCTAGTGTATTGTTGTAGTCTACTGTAGGAGCAAAACCAGCTCAGGGGATGTCAACCACTAGAAGCAATGGCAAAAAAGGGGATGATGGCAGAATTAAAGGTCATCAAGATTTCTGCCATTCACTGATAATATATAGCTTTGGAAGACATTTATTCACTGATGAAATCCATCAAGATGTTAAAAGAGGTGGTACTAATGCAGTTTTTTGCCCACTGCCATCATCATCTAACTAGTGTTTATGTGCTATTATATAAGGTCAATATTTCTTTAGGTTTACTTTACAATAAACAATCAATAAGTATGCAATGCACTCTATGTTTTGCTCTTTTGCAATAGTTATCACTTTTTTTACACTTCTGTGTGGTATGATATTAAATATATTGCTGGTTCCTGTTGAAGGAAGTGAAATTTCCCTCTGGGATCTATGAAGCCTTTGGGTGTGTAGTTTAGCATTTCAATATGACACTTTACTGCCCATTCTGGTTTTAACCAACAATCATGCATTTATTTAAAGGCACACTGAAACACACTTTTTATTTATGGCACCTCTGTACTGATCATTTTAAAGCAAAACCTTAATTACGCAATCTTGCAAGCAAATAGTGTCATGAACCTTCCTTTCGTAAATATTTGATTGTTTAAAGTATCTAAAACCTTATCTTATCACCCCATCTCATAATTCACTAGTGCACAACAAATCTGATATCTATCCAATACCTTCTGAAAATTGCACATTCTAATTGTGTTAAACATCTCTTGAATTAGAAACAAAGTGCTTCAAATGTCAAAAGGATTTTATTTCTTAAGCTTCCTGGCATTCTGGGAGTGCTTAAAGTATATATAGATAGGAAAAGGCTACTATAAGCTGCTTTCCTTTGGTTTTTCCCTTTACGTGCCTTTCTGAGCCATGCCACCTGACACACCAATTTTGCTTGTATTTTAATCATTATACTTCCATTTAAGCTTATGTATGACTTCTTCCACAGTAAGCTTTACTGCCTAATTTCATTCTTTTTTACTTGTACCTTCCGTCTAACTCTCTTTTAGTGTCAATCAGTTCACCTGTCTTACAGCCATTTTCATTTTCTAAGTGTCAGCAATGCAGTTTGACCCTCGCCTACTCAGCAACATTAAAAAGATTTTCATTTTTTTTTCATAGCGCAGCAATTTGGATGAAGTCTACTTTTCACCAGTAAATCAATGTTTTAAATGTCTATAGAGCCTGTTCCTGTCCAATATGGTTGAAGTCATTTTCCTTTATAATTTTGTAAATGTATGTATGTAAGTTCTCGAATTTAAAAACACTGAGACAGAAAAAAACTACACTTGCATTAGGCAGCATGTATAGGTATAAAGTGGTCTATGTTCCACTTTATAATGATATCTTATGTGTTCATAGATCTTATATGTGTTTGTAAATATTATACTTCTTTTCAATTGCATTGTTTAATTCTCCTGATTATTAAAGGCTGCTCCAGCTGTAGCACTCTGTCACGTAACTGAATTCAATAATAAAGGTTATTTATTCATCCATCCATCCATCCATTTTCTAACCCGCTGAATCCGAACACAGGGGTCTGCTAGAGCCAATCCCAGGGCGCAAGGCAGGACACACACACACACACTAGGGCCAATTCAGAATCGCCAATCGACCTAACCTACATGTCTTTGGACTGTGGGAGGAAACCCACACAGACACGGGGAGAACATGCAAACTCCACGCAGGGAGGACCCGGGAAGCGAACCCATGTCTCCTTACTGCAAGGCAGCAGCACTACCACTACGCCACCGTGCCGCCCCTTTATTCATTCATTCATTTTCCAAAATGAATACTAAAGCTTCAAAGAAATTTAATGTACAGAAGGCTATTTTGCCCTTTTTGGGAGCTATGCTTACTGTGCTTACCTTTGGTTATATTAGTTTTATTAATTCAAAATATTAATCTTGAAGGTGCTGTAAATACTGCCACATCTATGACAAAAAATATTTTTATCGCTTCACACATCTATCAAACAGTGAGTTGTAAATGACAATAGTCAATTATTATAAATTCTATAATTACATTAGTACTGTAATATATCTTCTTATGTAATACGCTACCATGGCTGTCCATTTGTCTGTCCAGGATTTTAATTCACCAGTAGCTCGTAAACCGTTTGACCTATTGACTTGAAATTTGGTACACATATACTACATAACGTCTACTATCCACTTTCGGGGTGAAGATTGACCTCCAAAGTTATTCCTCTTTTTATTTTTATTTTATTATAGAATCGACTCTTGGCAGCGGCCAGCAGGGTAGCCATGCAGCGCTTGCGTACTGGCGCTATTCTCATCCTTAACACCTTCGCCATCACTTCCCCTACCTCTTCATATCTTAAATCATTCCTGAGGCAGATTGAAGACTTAAGTGCCAGCTTAAGTGAAATATTAAGGAAAACATACTAAGTAAGTGTAACACAAACACTGATTTGATTACTTTTAACACAGAAAGATGTCGATGAAAGAAGAGAAGAAGCGGGCCTCTAGGGTGGAGAAAAGAAGAGCTGCTCAGGAAGCAGCAAGTGCATCAACCTCTGAGCAAACGAATGCTAAACATACGGAGAAAGAGTATAAAGACTATGAATGCTCAAGTCAAGTGTATTCACACCGTTTCTGGTATACTATAGTAGTTTGTCAGCAATATAAAATGGCCAAGAGAACAACAAAACTATAGTCACTACAGAATCAAACCAATCAGGTTTTAGTAGGGCGTTAAGTGGTTATACCCAGTTTACATTAGTCTCATGTGTCATTACTGAGCCTACTAGATTTACCATCATTATAAGTGATAGCAGCATATAATTAAATTAAACTCCAAAACACCCTTCATTTAGTACATTCAGAATACGGATAATAGATTTCAAAAAAATCTGAAGCAAATGCAATACACCACTGTGTGTGCTACCAGAAATATGCTTTCTTAAATCTACTGTGTTTTACAAGGTCCTGTTTTGTGATGTTTTCTCTTTATTGATTTCAAAGCAAATGATAGTGTCTGTTATTTATTATTATTGCTTTAGTTGAGGTGAAAATAGAAATTAAAAAAAAAAACCTTTCTAACGTTCTTTCCTCTCCTTTCCTTTCCTAGTGTCTTTCTTAAAAGTTTAAAAAAGTACACACATTTCACAAAATACATCCTATGTATTTACCTATGCAATGCTTTGAGATGCAATCAAGATTTTTAACCGATACTGGTAGCAAAGATCACATTTCTGCACAAAGATATGAAGGACAGAGTCAATGCAAATAGTAAATGTAAATGTCATTGGGCTGATACAGTATTTAACATCAAGGCAACAATATATTCAGTTAAATTAAGAGTTATAACATTCTGAACTATGTAAGCTCCAAATATGAGCACTTTATTTTCTTCAGTAGGTAAGCTATTGAGCGTCAAGAATATGTACTTTATGCTAGTCCAAGTTGTTGACCTGTATATTTAGTTTCCGAGGACTTCATCTACCTGTAACCCATTCATAATGCAGTTAAACTGCAATTGTTACACATTTTGGGAAATCACTTATTATAGCAGTGGCTGGGGAGGCTGAAGTTAAATTAGAAATAACCAAATGATCTAAATAAACTAAGCTATTACAGTTTTCAGTTTGTACTAAACTTAAAGCAATGTTGACCTAACCTTCCAATTTGTGCATCATTCAAACCAACTCTAAATTAACTAGTTTTATCTTGGCAAGAACAGAACATGGCATAATTCCAGTCATAATACAAAGCTTCTCATGCATTTCCATTCTAAAATTGACAAATACCATTGTAGAATGTATATTCGGTTAAAATATTTTTTTTATTATCAGTGAACAAAGAGTTGGTCTTATCCATTATGGGAGATGGACGTCTGAAGCGGAACTCTGTTAGCAGCAGTGTTATTGTTTTCTCTTATTTTTTATTATCCTGAGGTATCCTGCATTTACTCAACCCGAGGGGGTTCATTGAAAGTCTAATACCCTGGAGATATTATTATTGTTGGCTGCAGAAAAAGCATTTGATATGGTTGAATGGAACTACCTTTTCACTACATTGGAGAAATGTGGGTTTGGCCCGAACATTTGCGCATGGATCAAACTGCTGTATACCAGTCCAGAAGCTTCAGTTTGTATTAACAACATTAATTCAGATTACTTCAAACTAGAATGTGGTACTAGACAAGGATGCCCCTTGTCACCACTGCTTTTTGCAATCGCCATTGAGCCACTGGCAGCTCACTGTTGAAATGCTTATGAGATAAAGGGAATTATCAGAGACTTGAACATAAAATTTCTCTATATGCAGATGATATGGTACTGTATATATCAGATCCACAAAATACTGTGCCTGCAGTCCTAACAGCACTAATAACATTTCAAAAGATTTTTGGTTTCAGAATTAATCTGAATAAAAGTTTGCTCTTTCCAGTGAATTCTCAAACACACAATATTAGATTGGACACCTTCCATTTTATCATCGCGGATCAGTTTAAATACCTAGGGGTAAACATCACACGTAAACATAAAGTTCATTGTCAACAAAATTTTGCTGTCTCTATGAAAAAAATAAGCAAGACTTACATAGATGGTCTACCCTTCATCTCACTTTACCTGGAAGAATTAACATTGTCAACATGAATATCCTTCCTAAGCTTCTTTTTCTATTTCAAAACATTCCAATATACATCAATAAATAGTTTTTTTAAGAAATAAGATTCAACCATAACCTCATTTATTTGGAATTCAAAGCATCCACATATCCAAAGGGTGACCCTACAAAGACCTAAGGCGGAAGGTGGCATGGCTCTACCTAACTTTCAATTTTATTACTGGGCAGCAAATATACCAGCTATAAAAACCTGGACACAAATAGAAGAACATACACAGACTTGGTCCACAATAGGAATACAATCCTGAAGTACTTCTTTATATTCCTTGCTTTGTACCCCAATAAGTACAAGTCATCGCCAATATACTAACAACTTAACTATGGAACCAATGTAGGAAGTATTTTAAGATAGAGAAGCTTTTATCTGTGGCACCTCTGCACCAGAACCACTTTTTTCCACCCTCTCAAACGTATGCAGTTTTTAATGTCTGGAAAATAGTCGGGATTAGATCACTTAGAGATCTGTACATAGTGTGATAAGAAGAGACACAAGACATGGCAAAGGTTTGGGGCAGCCACCCGTATAATTCTGTATCCTGGCTGCAAAAGGTAAAGGTTGAGGTTGAGTCAAGTTTACAAGACAGAGTCCAAAACAGAACTGCATTCCAGGGGGAAGGAGTGAGGCTTTATAGGAAGTCTGGGGGAAGTGATGTTGTCCTTGGGGCCGGGACCGGAAGTGATGTGTCTTGAGTCGAGTGTCTTGAGTCGAGACAGTGGCTCCTGGTGGGATTTCCCGGGAAAGGTCTGCAGGGAACTCAGAAAGAGCGTTAGTGCACCCCGCCACCCCCTGGGCAGATGTATTACCATTCTTCTCCAGGCCCTTCAGCTGCCTCCTATTCACACATGTGTGACAAGACTCCCCCCTCAGTCGGGCAGCCTGCACTGAGAGGTCGTGAGCTCGGGAGAGGGCATCAGCGTTGGCATGAAGAGACCCCTGCCGATGAACAAGCGAAAACTTGTATTGCTACAGGTCAAGAAACCACCTGGTGACTCGCGGATTCGACTCCTTGTGAAAGGCCATCCACTTTAGGGGTGCATGGTCTGTCACCAGAGTGAACCCCCGACCCAAGAGGTAGTACCGCAGTTGTGTAATCGCCAGGACTTCCTTCTCCAGCGCTGCGTACCTGGTCTCCCAGTCCAACAGTTTCTGGCTTAGGTACATTACGGAGTGTTCAACACCGTCGACGTCTTGGCTCAACACGACTCCCAAGCCTGTGTCCGAGGCGTCTGTCTGGAGGACAAATGGAAGAGAAAAGTTAGGGGCTATTAATATAGGTGCTGAAGTTAGAGCCTTTCTCAAGTCACCGAATGCAGCTTCTGCCTGGTCAGACCATACCACTAGGTTGGGAGCTCTTCATCAAGTCAGTCAAGGGCGCCGCTCTCTCGGAGAAGCGAGGCACAAACCGGCGGTAGTACCCGGCCAAACCGAGAAATGATCGGACCTGCCGCTTGGTTTGCGGACGGGGCCATGTCAGTATGGCATTTAATTTGGAACACTGTGGACTCACAGTACCCTGGCCCACCAGGTAGCCCAAGTACTTGGCTTCCCTCAACCCGAAGAAACATTTCTTGGGATTGATTCGAAGCCTCTCCTAGTGCCCGCAATACTGCTGTGACCTGCTGTATGTGTGTCTTCCACGTGCTGGAATAGATGACGATGTCATCTAGGTAGGCAGCACAATACGAGTTATGGGGTCGGAGCACTTTGTCCAACAGATGCTGGAAAGTTGCAGCCTCCCCGTGTAACCCGAATGGAAGAACACGATACTGCCAGTGTCCGCTAGGAGTGCTAAACGCGGTTTTTGCCTTCGCAAACTGCGTTAAAGGAACCTGCCAGTACCCCTTCATCATGTCAAGTGTGGTCAGGAACTTCGCTGGTCCCAGCCTCTCTAGGAGGTCGTCCACGTGAAGCATGGGATAAGCAACGAACTGGGAAACCTGATTAAGCCGATGGAAGTCATTGCAAAACCTCCAACTGCCGCCGGGCTTAGCAATCAAGACAATGGGACTGGACCAGGGACTAAAACTCTCCTCAATCACTCCTAGTTCCAGCATTCACTTGATTTCCAGTTCCACCTCAGCGTTCTTTGCCTCCGGGAGTCTATAGGGCCGCTCTCGGACGAACACCCCCGGGCCAGTCAATATGTCATGCACAACCAGAGAGGTCCGGCCAGGTTGTTCACTCACCACCTCTGGGACGGTGCGGATAGCTGCTTCCAGCTCCTGCCTCTGCCTGGCAGATAATTGCTCGCCGAAATTAAGGGAATCTGTCTGAGCAAAGAGTGAGCAGGGCTGACCGGAGGAGGGATCGGGGTCACTCTCCTTCCTCGGTTTCAGCAGGTTCACATGATACACCCGCTCGCTTGGTCAACGATTGGGTTGTTTCACCAAATAGTCCACCAATCCCTTCCTCTCCTTAATTTCATAAGGGCCGAGCCAATGGGCGAGCAATTTGGAGTGAGAGGTGGGCACTAAAACCATGACGTGATCCCCTGGACGGAACTCCCGGAGAGTCGTGCCACGGTCATAAAGTCGGGCCTGTGCTGTTTGTGCCTCCTCCATATGACTCTTTAGAATGGGTCTAATTGTCTCAAATCTATCACGTAACTGGCAAATATATTCCAAAATATTTGTCGAGGGAAGAGCCTCTCCTTCCCATCCCTCTTTTAAGATGTCTAATATACCCCGGGGTTGTCGCCCGTATAAAATCTCAAATGGTGAGAAGCCCGTAGAGGCTTGTGGGACTTCCCGGTAGGCAAAGAGGATGAGGGGGAGGAGCTGATCCCAATTCCTCCCATCCTCGCTGACCACCTTACGAAGCATCTGCTTGAGAGTCTGATTGAATCTCTCCACTAACCCATCGGTTTGAGGATGATACACCGCGGTTTTTAAATGCTTTATCTTCAGTAACTTGGCGGTCTCTTTGAATGTTTCCGAGGTAAAAGGTGTCCCTTGGTCCGTTAGGACTTCTCTAGGGATGCACACACGCGCAAAGACTCCTACTAGTTCCCATGCGATTGTTTTGGAAGTAGCTGAGCGCAAGGGAACGGCCTCTGGGTATCGGGTCGCATAATCCACAAGGACGAGTATATATTTATGTCCTCGGGCTGAGGGTTCCAAGGGTCCTACTATGTCGACCCCAATCCGGTCAAAAGGGACATCAATCAGGGGAAGGGGGACAAGAGGAGTGCGGTCCCTCCGGGGAATTTGCCGCAGTTGACACTCTGGACAGGAAATGCAAAAACGGCGAACCTCCTCATTAATCCCCGACCAGAAAAACCTGAGCTTGATTCGCTCTAGTGTTTTGTCGGAGCCGAGACAGCCCCCAAGAAGGTGGGAGTGCACTAACTCGCAGACCTGCCGCCGGTAGGTTCACGGGATTAGCAGCAGCTTCCGGTCCTTCCCCTCATGCTCCGCGACCCGATATAAGAGGTCATTGTCAATAATGAAGCAAGGTCCCTGTGGCATGGGCTGATGCATACGCTGGCCGTTGACGAGAACCACTGCATTCTTTGCATGTTTCAGAGAGTCATCATTCAATTGTTCTCTCTTGAAAGAAGCCGGCGTCGCTTTAAACTCAAAATGCATCTCAGAGAGTGGGTCCAGTCTGACCTCAAGGGGTGGTGATTCCTCCCGAGATGCCGGGGCGCTGGTAGATGACGTAGCAGCCCTCGACGGTCCAGGAGTTTCTGCGTCACCCTCTCGGCCTTCCGTCCCACTCCCTGTCGGCTGGTTACACGGCGTGGAGGCAGCTTGAGACGAGTCTTTCTCACCTATCACTAGGCCCAAAGCTTGTCTGGGAATACTCATTAGTCTACCTCTGTTGCTGTCAGACCAGTCCCACCCTAGGATTACTGGAAAAGGTGGATCGGAAAGAACCACCACGGTGAGTCTTTTAAGGGTTCCTCCCAGACAAACGTAACACCGGGCAGATTTATACAGGCAGACATCTCTATGTATACACCTAAGACTGGTGTTTCGTTTAATCCAGTGTCACGGTAAAACATAACGGCTAGCAACGACAGACACGTTACTGCCAGAGTCAAACAAGGCCGTCACTTTATATCCATTAATGAGTACATCCCCCGTATGGGTATCCACCAGAGGACCGCTAGGGGCACACAAACAACATCGCCGCAACCCCCTGCAGCCCACCTCGTTCCCAGACAGGTCGCACGGTAGGTGGTCTGGCGACCTCGGATTGAGCAGGAGAAACATCTTAAGTGGGATGTAGCTCCCAAGGATTCCACTAAGGGGCCGCTCTGCCCCCCCAGGTTTCAAGGCCAGCCTTGGGGTCTTTATGAGCTGTAGCAGCTCCGGTATGGAGTGGAAGTCACCCCAGGCCGGCTGGGTGAAGTCCGGGGGTAAATGCTGCAGCAGCAAAAAGCAGGCAACCTGCTGCACAATTTGCAGTGGGGTGCTCTCAAAGGGTTGTAGCCACAGACGCACCTGCTGCCAAAGAGCCATAGCTTGTTCAGGGAGTGACCTCTTTGGATTAAACTCCCAGTACTGTAATTCCTTCACTTGCTGGCCTGGGGAAAGCCCATCCTTATCAGGGACCTTGGTCCCGATGGGCGGCTCAGCTCTCCCACCCCGGAGAGCATAATGAGCCCCTTTTGCATCCTCCCCAGAAGCCAGCCCACGCCTGTGGGTCCCTTCAACTCTCTCCACCAGATAGAGCATCAGGCCGGGTTTACCCTTGTGGAGCGGAGCCTGCACCAGGTCTTTCTTGAACCCCCGACGCACTCCCTGCCCAGAAACCCGGCCCCGGTACTTTCCTACCTGGGTTGTTTTAGGGTCCTGTCCCGGGTTCTTCAGGGACATCATCCTGCCGGCTACGCCACTGTGATACGAGGAGACACAAGACATGGCAAAGGTTTTGGGCAGCCACCCGTATAATTCTGTATCCTGGCTGCAAAAAGTAAATGTTGAGGTTGAGTCAAGTTTACAAGACAGAGTCCAAAACAGAACTGCATTCCAGGGGGAAGGAGTGAGGCTTTATAGGAAGTCTGGGGGAAGTGATGTTGTCCTCGGGGCCGGGACTGGAAGTGGCGTGTCTTGAGTCGAGGCAGTGACTCCTAGTGGGATTTCCCGGGAAAGGTCTGCAGGGAACTCAGAAAGAGCGTTAGTGCACCCCACCACCCCCTGGGCAGATGTATTACCATTCTTCTCCAGGCCCTTCAGCTGCCTCCTATTCATACATGTGTGACAATAGACAACATCTTTGCATCCTCTGAACAATTACACTCCAAATTTAACTTTCCAGACAACACATTTCTTTCACTACCTTCAAATTAGAAACTTTGTTAAACAAAAACTGCCCAATTTTCCTCACCTCCCACCTAACTCTATGCCGGAAAATCAGTCTTGAGGACTTGGACAGCATCTCCATAATATATAAAAACATTTTACAGTCCTTCCCTTTCAAAGATCCAAGAGTACAGTTGGAAAATTTATCTCTAATACAAAATCTCAGAAAAAGAGTGGAAAGTAGCAATGCACAGAATTCACTTGAGCTCCATATGTGCAAAGCATACAATTATTCAACTCAAAATTATATATCAAGCTCATCTGTCTCATTTAAAATTGTCCAAAATGTTTCCAGGGCAAGATCCAACCCGCAAACATTGCAATCAAGTTCCAGCCTCATTGGGCCATATGTTTTGGGTGTGCACCAAATTAACATCATTTTGGAGCAAAATCTTTAAATGCATTTCAGACAACCTTGGTGTCACAATCCCTTCTAATCCATTAACAGCTGGGATTAAAGTGGAGAAAGACAAACAAACTGTAATTGCCTTTACAGTAATCCCTCGCTATATCGTGCTTCGCCTTTCGCGGCTTCACTCCATCGCGGATTTTATATGTAAGCATATTTAAATCTATAATAATAAAAGGCAAAGCCCTCACTGACTGACTGACTGACTGACTGACTCACTCATCACTAATTCTCCAACTTCCCGTGTAGGTGGAAGGCTGAAATTTGGCAGGCTCATTCCTTACAGCTTACTTACAAAAGTTAGGCAGGTTTCATTTCGAAATTCAAAGCGTAATGGTCATAACTGGAACATATTTTTTGTCCATACACTGTAATGGAGGAGGCGGAGTCACGTATCGCGTCATCACTCCTCCTACGTAATCACGTGAACTAAAAACAAGGAAGAGATTTACAGCACGAGTCGCACGCGGGAACGAAGGTAAATGACGTTAATTTTTGACTGTCTTTTAATACTGTGTAAGCATACATATTAACACATGTGTAATTAAACGTGTGCATTTACGGGGTGATTTCTCAGGCTTAAAAGCTCACCTTTTATCAAACGCGGGAACAAAGGTAACTGACGTTGTTCACTGTCTTTTAATACTGTGTAACCAGTCATATTAACACATGTCCAATTAAACGTGTGCATTTACGGGGTGATTTCTCAGGCTTAAAAGCTCGCCTTTTACTAAAAAGGTAAATGCAAAACTATTTTCAATCAGTTTATTGAAACGCTCCCGTTAAGGATTGCAATAGCATATTCGCGAGATAAAAGAACGAAGTAGGGGGAAATGGAGGAAGAGCCGCAAACAGCGAACAGCAAAAAATTAATTAAACAATTGAGAACGGAGCGAGTTAAGCATACAAGCATGTTCATAAGGGAAACAAACCACGGTGTAAAACGTAAGTTTAAATTAAGTTTATAGAAACGCTCCCGCTGCGGATTGCAATAACATATTCGCGAGATAAAAGTTTAATGAGAAGACACGAGGTATAAACGAACCACACGCCGTGGCGCAACGTTAGGGGCAACAGTTTCAACCATTCTATGATCTGCTTCTCGCAACTGAAAGACGGCACATGGCGGATGTTAGCCGACTTGCTGACCACAACGTTAGGGGCTTCAACTGTGGCGCTGACGCCACATCTCAGTGCCAACACTTTGCAGACTGTACTTAAAAGACACGCCCTCCTCACTGGACAGTTAAAAACACCAATCAAACTAACGATGACATCAAGTATTACCCAATGAAAAGTAGGAAAGGAGGCATCTTCATAAAATGCGTGTGGGATGATTTGCATGAGACGCTGCTTTAAAAAAAAAATGATAAAAAAAATACGGGATAAATCCCGTCCAGTATTGATTCAAAATGGGACGCGCAATTTCATTCTCAAATGCGGCACGATTCCGTATTTTAAAGGACGGGTGGCAATCCTACAGTGCCAGGTAACCACCCATACAATCAGATTGTGATTCAGACTAGGAATGCAATGAATGTAATTACCCCGATCTACATACAAGGCGAAAGTCTTGCAACATTCAAAGATGATGGTTTGGGATAATTAGTACTTATTAAGTACACCATGGAACATAAAAGAGCTTATGAAGCCTTGAACCGAAAAAAGCAAGATCTCAGAGATCGTAAAAAAAAAAAAAGGAGGTAATGTCGTTTTACTCGCTGTAGATTTTAGTCAAACATTACCAGTTATTCCACGAGGTAGACCAGCAGATGAACTCAACGCGTGTTTAAAATCCATGCTTCTCCCACGGTCGGTTATATGTCGCGTGTTCTCGGGTAGGTACACCAAAAAATGTATACATTTAAGCATGTAATGGGCAAACAAAAAATGAGGTATACCCGAAGGCACTGCAGTAGTACTCAATGTAACTTTACTTCTTAAATGTTAATGTTTTACTGTTTAATAATTTATACGCTTCTTATATATTGTTCAAATTCTTTTATCAAAATACCAGTGAAAGCGCAATGCACGATAACATGGAGTGAATACACCATACGCATCTGCCCACGGCCGCCCTGGTGTGCGCAGATAGGAGTTGATTCTAAAATAAAATAAACATAAAAAGAGTAATACAATCATCACCCATAAAGCGGATAGCAGACGTGACGTATTATATGTGTACCAGATTTCAAGTCAATAGGTGAAACGGTTTCCAAGCTACAGGTGATTTAAAATCCTGGACAGACCAACGAAAAGCCACGGTAGCAAATTATAGAAGAAGATTTTACTGTTTAATAATTTATATTTATATGAAATGTGCTTCTTATATATTACTTCATATTCTCATATGATAATGATGTTAATGTTGTTTATATTGATTTCTATGTTATTGTAAGTGCATCTATGTGTGTATATGTATGTATGTATGTATGTATGTGTATATATATTTATATATATATATATAAAAAATATATATATAAAAAATATATGTGTATATGTATATATAATATATCTGTATATGTGTGTATATGTGTATATGTATATATATATATGACAGCAACACTCATAACAATGACAACACAATTACATTGACAATCATGTTACGTTATTTTTAAAATGTTTCCTTTACTTTTTCATAACCTCTTTAACACACTACTTCTCCGCTGCGAAGCGCGGGTATTTTGCTAGTATATATATATATTTTTTGCTGGTTCGCGGATTTCTGCGGACAATGGATCTTTTAATTTCTTGTACATGCTTCCTCAGTTGGTTTGCCCAGTTCATTTCATACAAGGGACGCTATTGGCAGATGGCTGAGAAGCTACCCAACTTACTTTTCTCCCTCTCTTGCGCTGAGTTTCTCTGATCCTGACGTAGGAGGATTGAGCAGGGGGGCTGTTCGCAAACCTAGACGATACGGATGCTCGTCTAAAAATGCTGAAAGATTATCTTCACGTTGCTACCTTCTGTGCAAGCTGCTTCCTAAAGCGACATGCTGCACAGTGCTTCGCATACTTAAAAGCTCAAAGGGCACGTATTGATTTTTCACTGTTTGTTTTTATCTGTCTCTCTCTCTCTCTCTCTCTCTGCTCCTGACAGAGAGGGTGTGAGCTGCCGCCTTCAACAGCTTTGTGCTGCGGTGCTTCGCATACTTAAAAGCCAAACAGCCCAATTGATTTGTTTGCTTTTCTCTCTCTCTGACATGCTCTGCTCCTGACTCGCACTCCTTTGAAGAGGAAGATATGTTTGCATTCTTTTAATTGTGAGACGGAACTGTCATCTCTGTCTTGTCATGGAGCACAGTTTAAACTTTTGAAAAAGAGACAAATGTTTGTTTGCAGTGTTTGAATAACGTTCCTGTCTCTCGACAACCTCCTGTGTTTCTGCACAAATCTGTGACCCAAGCATGACAATATAAAAATAACCATATAAACATATGGTTTCTACTTCGCGGATTTTCTTATTTCGCGGGTGGCTCTGGAACGCAACCCCCGCGATGGAGGAGAGATTACTGTACTTCACTATTGGCTCATAGACTTATCTTGCTCAACTTGAAGAATCCTAACTCACCTATTTTAAGTCAGTGGGTAACTGATGTTATATACTATTTGAAATTAGATAAAATCAAATTCTCACTTAGAGGATCTGTACAAAACTTTTTCAAAACCTGGTAGGATCTAATTAATAACATTTTAGAATAAGCATTTAAATTTAGGAAGCAGATTCTCTCCCCTCTTTCATATTCTATTTATTTTTATTCATTTATTAATTTACTTATTTTCATTAGTTAAAGATTTACTCTTCTGGTCTTGGTCTCTTTCTCATGGATGGGGGTTGATTTGTTATTGTTAAACTTGACTTGCTTGTATGGGATGTTATTTGATTTTAAATAAATCAATAAAATGCAAAAAAAAACAAAACCGTGAGGCAAAGACAGATGCGACCATGCAAGTAGCATTAAGACATACTGTAAGTAGACCTGTCTAGAATTGTTACGAAAATGCTCCACGGTATTGATCACAAATAAAATATACATTCTCATTTAGTGTAGAATAAATGTTCGGGTTGTTAAATGTTAATGTTAACTTTTAATAATGTTCTTGCTTTATGGTGTTTTATTGTTCAGTACCACAGTTTAAATCATTTTAAAGAAACAATTGAACCGTGGGCTTATTATGGCACATTCAACACAAAGTTTTATTTCATAAGTGAGCTGGTCATAAGTGAACTGTCCTTTTCCTTCTCCAACTCAAACACTGAGAATCCGGGAGTTGTTACCCCACTAGTGATGTTTTTGCATCTTTCGTATAGCTTTCTGAGAAATATAACTTGGATCATCAAGTAGCAAAGTGGATTGTTCCCATATGAAATCATCAGCAGTTTCAATGTGTGGTGTGATATCAATAAAATGGCATACTGTGAGTATAGTATAAAGGTAAGAATTCATTTTTAGGCAAAACAGGACGAAATGTTACTGGGAACTTTCATATTCTAACAAGCATCCCCATGTTTGAGTGGAGTATATACTTTAAAAAGCGGTGACGAGATGCCAGTAAAGATCAATGAAGATTTAGCAACATTCATCCACTCAGTGTGGCAGCACTTTTGCTGTCATTAACACTATTAAAAAAGTCAAAGAGATCTAATACATGGAAATCAGAAAGCTGAGTGCAAACATATCTTATATACTGTAGAAGGGACCTGACAACACAATAGGCTGTGTGACTTCTAAAACAAAAACAACGATAATAATAAAAACAATAATCATGATAATACAATTTATTCACATAACACCTTGTAGAATTATTAGATATATCCTGAAATGTAAAAGATTTTAAAAAGGATACATTTACTTTTTCATGTTTTTTATTGTTTGCACTGTTATATTTTATGTAGCTTATTGTTTATTATCAATGATGCAAATAGTCAATGAAATAAATACAGTATGTAGTTAATAATACAGAACTCTATCTACTTTATGTAAGGGTGCCTAAAAGCTTAGATGGTGTACAGGTAGCCCCAAGTTCTGCAGTTCCAACAAATCACTTACCCTACCCAAGCTTTAACTGTATAAAATATGTATTTTTGCAGGAAATGCAGCAGAATTATTCATGTGATTCACTTTGAGATAGTGCTTATATTGAAAAGTGAAATTAAAAATTAAAGAATGAAAATTAAGATTGACAAATACTCAGTTATGTGTATATTGCCATGAAATAGTAATGTACATTAGAATGCTTTCTTTAATGAAGATGTCATACAAAATTAAGACTGTATTGAGCATTGTTTCATGGATGTTTAGCAAAGGCCTTGGTTTCAGATCCAAGTGTCAAGATGTGTGACCTTGAACCAGTTTTTTTTTACAAAAACTATAGGATACAGTATAGAAAGGAAAATGCTATATGAAATAAAAATTCTAATGAAAGCTTTTATTCAGATTTGTTTAGGCTGCATAAAAACTTATTAGTATATTTAAGTTTATTTTTACATAGCACACTATCTACTTAAAATAAACTGCTCAAAAAAATTAAAGGAACACTTTGAAAATACATTAGATCTCAATGGGAAAAAAATCCTGCTGGATATCTATACTGATATGGACTGGTTAATGTATTAGGAACAAAAGAAAGCCACATCGTTTGATGGAAATTTAATTATCAACCTACAGAGGACTGAATTCAAAGACACCCCAAAGAATCAAAATGAAAAAATGATGCGGTAAGCTAGACCATTTTGCCAAAATTTAATTGCAGCAACTCAATCGTACTCAGTAGTTTGTATGGCCCCCACGTGCTTGTATGCATGCCTGACAACATCGGGGCATGCTCCTAATGAGACGACGGATTGTGTCCTGGGGGATCTCCTCCCAGATGTGGACCAGGGCATCGCCTGAGGTGCAACCTGCTGGCATAGGATGGACCAACACATAATGTCCCAGAGTTTTTTTATGGGATTTAGGTCATGCGAGCATAGGGGCCACTCAGCGGTATTAATTCCTTCATCCTCTAGGAACTGCCTGCATACTGTCACCACATGAAGCCGGGCATTGTTGTGCACCAGGAGGAACCCAGGAACCATTGTACCAGCATAGGGTCTGACAATGGGTCCAAGGATTTCATCCCGATACCTAATGGCAGTCAAGGTGCCATTGCCTAGCCTGTAGAGGTAATTGCGTCCTTCCATGGATATGCCTCCCCAGACCATAAATGACCCACCACCAAACCGGTCATGCTGAACGATGTTACAGGCAGCATGGTGTTCTCCACGGCTTCTCCAGACCCTTTCACATCTGTCACATGTGCTCAGGGTGAACGTGCTCTCATCTGTGAAAAGCACAGGGAGCCAGTGGTGGACCTGCAAATTCTGGTATTCTAAGGCAAATACCAATCAAGCTCCATGGTGCCGGGCAATGAGCACAGTGCCCACTAGAGGACGTTGGGTATCTCAGGCCACCCTGAGGAAGTCTGTTTCTGATTGTTTGTTCAGAGACATTCACACCAGTGGCCTGGTGGCCACTGGAGGTCATTTTATAGGGCTCTGGCAGTGCTCATCCTGTTCCTCCTTGCCCAAAGGAGCAGATACTGGTCTTGCTGATGGATTAAGAACCTTCTACGGTCCTGTCCAGCTCTCCTAGAGTAACCGCCTATCTCCTGGAATCTTCTCCATGCCCTTGAGACCATCCTGGGAGGCACAGCAACCCTTCTGGCAGTGGCACGTATTGATGTGCCATCCTGGAGAAGTTGAATTATCTGTGCAACCTCTGTAGGGTCCAGGTATCGCCTCATGCTACCAGTAGTGACACTGACTGTAGCCAAATGCAAAACTAGTGACAAAACAGTCAGAAAACATAAGGAGGGAAAAATGTCAGTGGCCTCCACCTGTTAAACCATTCCTGTTTTGGGGGTCGTCTCATTGTTGCCCCACTAGCGCACTTGTTGTTAATTTCATTAACACCAAAGCAACTGAAACTGATTAACAACCCCCTTTGCTACTTAGATGACCAGATCAATATCCCAGAAGTTTCATTGACTTGATGCTATACTCTGATTAAAAAGTGTTCCTTTAATTTTTGCGCAGTATATAAACACAAATACAGATAGTTAAAAAACAAAATAAAATTTTATAAATACACAACAGCAGGCAAAGTGTATAGATATAATTATTCTTAGATATAATGGCACTGAAATTAGAAAGAATAATAAACAATGTAAGAGGTTTAGGGAATCACAGATAGCCTTTAATATCCAATTATTAAAGTAGTGGTGAAAAAAGAAGATGAAGGAGAAGAAGAACAACAGTGTTGGGCCAACAGTGGTCTTTTTTGTGTCTTGGTTTTAAGTGTTGCACCAAAAGAAGCATAAGCAGAGGCAAGGTGACTGGTCTTCATCAGGGTCTTTACCATTGGCTCCAAAGGCAGAAGAGGAAAAATTATTAATGACTGTGTTACATCTAAGCCGTTCCTCAGCGCATCCTACTAATTAATTCCAAGCAAATAAAAGATCATATCCACTAGATATATATATATATATATATATATATATATATATATATATATATATATATATATATATATATATATATATATATATATATATATTGTGACAGTGATGGGGAACTCAGACACCTAGGCACAGAAATGGTGCTACATCTGAGGCATGTTTGGAAGTGAATAATAAATATGCCTTTATTGTGTAAAAAATAAATATTTAATACAACTGTAATTTCTGACATCTGCTTGAAATAACAAGTAGACTTATTTTCTGCAGAAATCATTAAAATAATAGCCTTCTCCAAAAAATCATTTGGGAGACTTCAGGATCGTTATGAGCCTGATATTGCAGGAGACAAATTGGTAGTTAAACTCACTAGTGTAAAGTAACACATTACATTTACTTTCTTTACTGTACTTCAGTAGATTATGTAGGAAATTGTACTTTTAAAAGTATTCTAAATGCAAATACTTTAACTCTTTAAAAGGTCTATTTTTAGTAACAAGTCTACTTCACTACTTTTTCAAGGCAGATGGTTACAAAGTACAATTGCTTATGTTCATCTGAAGTTCACCATAGACAATTAAAATAATAGGAAAAAATAATTAGACTTTCTGTCCAGGTTGAAATGACTGTTTGCTGGAAGCTTGATCATACCATTTTTAGTTTTTGTTTTTGCTGAAGTTAGGCCATGTTGTCTTTAGCTAATTGAGACATTGATGAAAGAAAGGTAATTTGTTCTCTGGAATTGCCATTTTCCAATGCCTCCCTCAAGACAGCCAGGGAACCTTGAACAATTTGACTAAGTAGTACTCTTGACCAATGAATGAAGGGTCTTCAAAGGGTGTTTAAAATGAACACTGCCTTTCTAGTAAGTAACTATTAATAATATTTTAACAAAAAATAATTCATTCTGCATGTTTTCAACTAGTGACTGGATAACAGACATAGATTATGTAAAATGAGTAACATAAGATTTAAAAAATAATTTCCATGAACTTTTTCACATTGTTTGACATTTTATATAAGAAGTAACCATGAGAATCCATTTCATCATAGAGTTTTTTTCTCATTCTGCAAGAAAACATGAGATTATTTTTTTTCTTGGAAATCACTACAAACTACACGGATAACTTATAAAAAATAAAATTTTTGGGTGGAGTATTGTACCTCAGGATATCTAGTGGTATAGTCACACATGACTAAAATATACCTATGCCCATTACTAATCCTTGATAGATGGACTACTATGTCCGTTCCCTTCCAGTGTTTCTTAATCACTGGCAATGGTATTCATGGATCCAACTGGCATTTCAGACAATTCTTACAGTGATTAACTACATCTTTACAAAAAAAATGCTTTCCCACCCACTTCTCAGTTTTTGTTTGCCCCACGTGACCTGCTCATAAAATGTTATATCCCATTTGTAAAACTTGATCCTAATAAACCTTATGCAAGACTAATTGTGTACCATGTTCATCCTGATGGTAAAGTTTGCCTTAGACCAATACAAACAATTCCTCAGCAACTTCTTCTTCTTCTTCTTTTGGCTGCTCCCATTAGGGGTTGCCACAGAGGATTATCTTCTTCCATATCTTTCTGTCCTCTGCATCTTACTCTGTTACACCCATCACCTGCATGTCCTCTCTCACCACATCCATAACCCTTCGCTTAGGCCTTCCTCTTTTCCTCGTCCCTGGCAGCTCTATCCTTGGCATCCTTCTGCCAATATACCTAGCATCTCTCCTCTGCACATGTCCAAACCAATGCAATCTCGCCTCTCTGACTTTGTCTTCCAACCGCCCAACTTGAGCTGACCCTCTAATGTACTCATTTCTAATCCTATCCATCCTCGTCACACCCAGTGCAAATCTTCGCATCTTTAACTCTGCTACCTCCAGATCTGTCTCCTGCTTTCTGGTCAGTGCCACCGTCTCCATCCCATATAACATAGCTGGTCTCACTACTGTCCTGTAGACCTTCCCTTTCACTCTTGCTGATATCTGTCTGTCACAAATCACTCCTGACACTCTTCTCCACCCATTCCACCCTGCTTGCAATCTCTTTTTCACCTCTCTTCCACAATGCCCATTACTCTGTACTGTTGATCCCAAGTATTTAAACTCATCCACCTTCCCCAACTCTACTCCTTGCATCCTCACCATTCCCCTGACCTCCCACTTATTTACACACATGTATTCTGTCTTGTTCCTACTGACCTTCATTCCTCTCCTCTCTAGAGCATATCTCCATCTCTCCAGGGTCTCCTCCACCTGCTCCCTACTATCTCTACAGATCACAATGTCATCAGCAAACATCATAGTCCTCAGGGACTCCTGTCTAATCTCATCTGTCAACCTGTCCATCACCATTGCAAATAAGAAAGGACTCAGAGCCGATCCCTGATGTAATCCCACCTCCACCTAAATGCATCTGTCACTCCTACCGCAGACCTCACCACAGTCAAACTTCCCTTGTACATATCCTGTACAATTCTTACATACTTCTCTGCCACTCACGACTTTCTCATACAATACCACAACTCCTCTTGAGGCATCATGTCATATGCTTTCTCCAGGTCCACAAAGACGCAATGCAACTCCTAATGGCCTTGTCTATATTTCTCCATCAACACCCTCAGAACAAACATCGCATCTGTGATGCTCTTTCTTGGCATGAAACCATACTGCTGCTCACTAATCATCACCTCACTTCTTAACCTAGCTTCCACTACTCTTTCCTTTAACTTCATGCTGTGGCTCATCAATTTTATCCCCCTGTAATTACTACAGTCCTGCTCATCCCCCTTATTTTTAAATATCGGCACCAGTGCACTTCTTTTCCACTCCTCAGGCATCCTCTCACTTTCCAAGATTCCATTAAACAATCTGGTTAAAAAACTCCACTGCCATCTCTCCTAAACACCTCCATGCTTCCACAGGTATGTCATCTGGACCAACGGCTTTCCCATTTTTCATCCTCTTCATAGATGTCCTTACTTCCTCCTTGCTAATCCGTTGCACTTCCTGATTCACTATCTCCACATCATCCAACCTCTTCTCTCTCTTGTTCTCTTCATTCATAAGCCTCTCAAAGTACTCTTTCCATCTGCTCAACACACTCTTCTGAGTACGTTTCCATCTTTATCCTTTATCACCCTAACCTGCTGCACATCTTTCCCAGCTTGGTCCCTCTGTCTAGCCAATCGGTACAGGTCCTTTTCTCCCTCTTTTGTGTCCAACCTCTCATACAACTCATCATACGCCTTTTCTTTAGCCTTCATCACCTCTCTCTTCACCTTGCGCCTTATCTCCTTGTACTCTTGTCTACTTTCTGCATTTCTCTGACAATCCCACTTCTTCTTTGCCATCCTCTTCCTCTGTATACTCTCCTGTATTTCCTCATTCCACCACCAGGTTTCCTTTTCCTACTTCCTCTTTCCAGATGTCACACCAAGCACCCTTCTTGCTGTCACCCTTACTACATCTGCTGTAGTTTCCCAGCTGTCTGGTAACTTCACTGCCACCCGGTGCCTGTCTCACCTCCTCCCTAAACTCAACCTTGCAGTCTTCATTTTTCAACTTCCACCATTTGACCCTTGGCTCTGCCCTCACTCTCTTCCTCTTCTTGATCTCCAGCGTCATCCTACAGCCCACCATCCTATGCTGCTTAACTACATTTTCCTCTGCCACCACTTTGCAGTCTTCAATCTCCTTCAGATCAACTCTTCTGCATAGGATGTAATCTACCTGTGTGCATCTTCCTCCACTCTTGTACGTAACTCTATGTTCCTCCCTCTTCTTAAAACATGTATTCATCACAGCAATATCCATCCTTTTGGCAAAATCCACTATCCTCTGACCTTCTTCATTCATCTCCTTGACACCATACCTACCCATCACCTCCTCATCTCCACTGTTCCTTTCACCAAAATGCCCATTGAAATCCGCTTCAATCACCACTTTCTGTCCTTTGGGTACACTGTTCATCACTTCATCCAACTCACTCCAAAAATCTTCTTTCTCACCCATTGCACACCCAACTTGCGGTGCATATGCACTAACAGCATTCATCATCACACCTCCAATTTACAGCTTCATAATCATTACTCTGTCTGACACTCTTTTCACCTCCAAAACACTCTTGACATACTGTTCCTTCAGAATAACTCCTACCCCATTTCTCCTCCCATTCACACCAGAATAGAACAATTTGAATCCACCTCCAATCCACCTGGCCTTACTCCCCTTCCATTTAGTCTCTTGCACACACAATATGTCAACCTTCCTTCTCTTCATCATATCTGCTAACTCTCTCCCCTTACGAGTCATACTGCCAACATTCAAAGTTCTTACCCTCAGTTCCACTCTCTTTACTTTCCTCCTCTCCTCCTGCCTCCGGACACGTCTCCCCCTTCTTCTTCTCCTTCTTCTTCTTCGGCCAACAGTAGCCCAATTTCTGCCAGCACCCTGTTGGCTAACAGTACTGGTGGCGGTCGTTGTTAACCCAGGGCTCAACCGATAAGGCATGGAAATTTGTATTGTTTCCGCATATTGATTTGGCAAAATTTTTACACCAAATGTTATTCCTGACTTAACCCTGCCCATTTATCCGGGCGTGGGACTGGCACGAAGAAACACACTGGTTTGTGCATCGCGACTGACTGCTGTTATTTGTAGACATAAACAAAACAAGATTGAAGAATGGGATCACTACTCTGCAAAGTCCTTATGTCTCCTGAAATTAAAGAAGTTCCATTAAGAGGCATGAGTTATGCCTTTATTCTATGGAGAGTTGCTCAACATTTTTGCCTGCTTTTGCTGTCTGCATGTCTTACGGTGAGAATCACAGCCTACACTGAACTTTGGTGTACCAGAAAAGACTGGATAAGGTGGTGGAGACTTAACAGATCTTGCTTTTTGCTTTCAGTTTCCTGGGATGACCCTGAGCTGTCTAGAAGACCACAGCTAATTCTGTTGCCTGTCTAGAAGACTGTATTTTAGAATTCAGGTCTTCATTTCAGATACCAGCACCTGTAAAAAACAATCAAGAACAATAAAGCTATTTATTTAATCTTTGCTGTGTTGTTGTGGTTTAAGCGTAGGAATACATGTCTTTTAAGTGAACTTGTAGTTCAAAGGCATCTTGCCACTCTTCCACTGAGACATTCTAAAGGAGAGATGATGACTCTCAGGTCTTATTTCAGACTTGTTTAATTTTGCTTGCTTGAGCAAGTCATGGTTCATAGCTTCAAGAGCTGCTTGTGCCTCACCTATTAGCAAGGCCACCAGTCTAATTGCCAGCTCACACTTTAGCCAGGGGAAAACCTCAGCCACTTTAGCCAGGGGAAACTTTGAGCTGTCCATCCAACTTGATTTGCCTACTATTACATCAGCTGGATTGGGTTCCACATGAGTTGTACTGGATTGCAACATGATTTTTTTTGTTGGTTATGAATAACACTAAAATGAAATGTCAGATATATGTATTTTATTATTAATAGTTGCTAAAATTTTTATTCAGTCCATATGATTCTTCTTTAGTTGGCCAATTTCTAAAACTATTTTGGAAATAATGGTACAAAAAACAAGTTTACCAAAACTGTAATGCTGGCAGACCAGACCTGACAGAGAAAAACAGAGATGGATGCTGATCAGTCTGCTCATGCTTCTAGGGTGAGAAAGACAGTAATCACCTGAGATGCTCAATTTCAGAAGAAATCTATTGTTCTTGATGCGAGGTGTAGGAGCGACAGGAAATGGTTCTCTCAAAATCAAGGTCAATACTGAAAGACTTTGATTCAGAAAGGTGGGAGTGGTGTGTCACAACAGAAGCACTGTGAGACGGCTGCTAAGTACCCTTTTAAATTCTACTTCTTACTTTTTTTTTGCGTTCCCCCCCATACCACCTGACTTCTTTTATGTAAAAACTGAACAATATTTTCAGTTAACTGTATTTTTTATTTAAAAATGAGGACATTTAGTTTAATTCTTTTTTGGAAACTATTGCTTTAGATAGCAAAGTGTCGATTCATGTGATTAAGGATTAAGGAAAAAGTAAGTGTTATGGCATTGAACACTAATTACATGCATTAACACATTAACTTTGACCGCCCTTATTTAAATAGGGCTTTTCACAAATAGTTGTCTTCAGTAAAATGTATTATTATTATATTATGTCTCACATTTTCTGATTTATAAGTGTTTTTTTCACATATTTGACACAGAGACACTCCTTTAAGAGAAATGTGATAAAAAGGAAGTCTACCAATTCTGCCCAGTCAAACACAGCTGTAATGGACTTTTTAACTCATTTTGTACCATCACAACTTTTCTCTTTTGTACATACTTTATGATTAACAACTTCTGTATTAAACTTTAATTCTAAGCTGTGCACACCAAAGAGGCATATTTTTTCCTAGTGTGAAACAGGCAGATTTGAATTGTATTCTTCAAAAAAGTTTTACGTAGAAATGTTTTGTAGTGTAATTGCTTCGTATGTTATGCAAACCTGATGAAGGCTATACAGCAGAAAAAATGCTTTTTACCTTCTTTTCTTTTCAGCATTCAATGACCTTTTTTCCTTTGCAGATGCATGCTGACACAGCACTCCACTTACTCTGTATAACCATACACACACACAGTCAGCTGTACAAATTATAAGGAACACCTGCACACATGCTTATCCATGCAATTATTGAATCAGCCACTCTGTGTGGCAGCAACACAATGCATAAAATCATGAAGCAGAAACAGGTTAGGCGCTTCAGTTGATATTCACATCAAATGTGACCTCAGTGATTTTGACTGTGGCATGATTGTTGGTGCCAGATGGGCTGGTTTGAGCATTTCAGTAACTGCTCATCTCCTGGGATTTTCATCCACAACAGTCTCCAGAGTTTACCCAGAATGGTGCAAAAAATAAAAATAATCCAGTGAGGGGCAGTTCCGCAGACAGAAACGCTTTGTTATTGACAGAGGTCACAGGAGAATGGTAAGACTGGATTGAGTTGACAGGAAGGCTACCTTAACTCGGTTAAACACTCTGTATAATTGTGGTGAGTTGAAAAAGTATCTCAGAATGCACATGTCAAACCTTGAGGAGGATGGGCAAAAACAGCAGAAAACATTATTAGGTTCCACTCCTGTTGGCCAAGCACAGAAAGCTGAGGCTGTAGTGGGTACAGGCTCATCAAAATTGGACAGTTAAAGACAGGAAAAACATAGCCTGGTTTCATGGATCTCGATCACTGCTGAAACAAACCATATGGTATGGTCAGAATTTGGAACCAAAAGCATGAATCTATGCACCCAGCCTGCCTTGTGTCAACGGTCCAAGCTGGTAGTGGTAGCATAATGGTGTAGGGAATGTTTTCTTTGCACACTTTGGGCCCATAAATACCAATCAAATATCACTTGAATACCACAGCCTGTCTGAGTATTGTCACTGTCCATGTGCATTCCTTCATGGGCGTAAACCATCCCCCGAACACACACTTCTTATAATGGCTACCTGCAGGATAATAATGCACCATGGCACAAAGCAATATTGATCTAAATATGGTTTTAAGAATGTGACAGTGATGTCATTATTCTTCAGTGGCCCAGTCACTACATCTGTTTTTAATATATCCCCTCTGTTATATGCTAGAATGGCAGATTTGCAGCATGACTGTGCAGTTCACAGAGTTGCAGAAATTGCATGATGCACTTATGTCATCATGGACAAGAATCTCCACGGATTTATTAAAACATCTTGTGGAATCCGTGGCACAAAGAACAGAGGTTGCTTTGTGGAATGCTCCACCCAGTATTAGTGTACTGTTCCTAATAATTTTGCTCAGTGTGTATTTTTATATATACAATCATGAATGCATATAAAGGAGAATTATTTTGGGTAAGAAGTAGTTACTAATCACTTTTCATTTTCCTATAAGTCTGCAGAACACCAGTGACCTCACTTCCAGTTTGGCACCTCCTGTCCTGATGATATAAAAGAACACATCCATTAGAAAGTCACTGTTCATTTTACAACTGCCAGAGTCACATTAGCCTGCAGGCGCAATAGTCTGGAAATGCCTTATTCAAAATTCCTTTTTATTTTAATTAATTTTTTTGGTATATTTGCCAATGCTGATGTTTCCCAATCAGCATGAGGTCTCATTCCGAAGTCAGAAAGGATATCTTCATCTAACTAATACCATCACCAAGCCACAATGCAGAACACAAAAAAACAAAGGAGAATGGAAAGATTAGTAACAGCTACTAAAAACTATAAACCTTACCATCAGTACATTATGCTAAAATGATGGTTTACCCCAAATTAATATAGGAACCCAGGGGACATTTCTAATTTTATTAGGGAGATCATTCTAGCATTTGAGGACCCTATCAGGTATGGTTCTGCCTCTGTCAGCAGTTTAGCCTTTCCTCTTAATTTGTAGGAATACCTGCATCAGTGTTTTTTCTTCAGGATGCTTATTAATATAATATGTGGACATTAAACCATTCACAAGTTTACTGTATATGTCATCAGGAGGATTCTAAAATCACCTTTAAATTTAATTGTAAGCCAAGTTAAGAATTCCAAACCACAAATTGTGCAGTCCTGCTTATAAGTTTAGTTCTGATCCTTGTCTCAGTATTTTTAGTTAAATGGAAAGTAGTGATCTGAAGTGCCTGACAGCAAAGCTTTATAATAGTCATTTCTCTTTGGTACCAATGAATAAGCTAATGTTTCGGGAGCTGGCAGTTTAAGCAAGTAATTGTCAGATCACAATGCAATGTGATGACTAAGGATGTGATTTTCTCAGAATTCAGGAAATAAATGTTAAAATTTCAAATTACAATTTTTAGAAATTTGAATCTGGATGATTTCTTTAATAAAATTCTTATAATAGTCTTTGAAGAAGTCTGGGTCAGTGCCAGCTAAAAGATATATTAATGGAAGTCAGTAAAGGCTGAACAACTACCGCAAGTCAGTTTTTTTAGCAATCTAGTTGGAAGTGGGTTTAAGGGACAGATGGTTGGTTTCATTTTAGAAATCAATTGTAGAGCTTCCTGTTTCTGTCAAAAACTTACATTTACTGAGGCTTTATCCTCAAAGAGTGACATGTTGTGGTCCAGCAGGACTAGATCTGGAAGCAGACTGTCAATCTGCTGTCTATTTAGTTTTTTTAGAAGCCATGCACAGGAGGTACTCTGTTTAAAAGCTCCATCAAAACAGAAGGAATCTGAGGTTTGAAATTTGCCAAAATGTTAAAATCCATGCTGTTATTTATATTAGTGATTTTGCTTTATATTAATGCATTTTGTGGATGTCTGATACAATCTTCTTAAATGCACTTATGTTCTTGGTACATATTACAACATTTTTTTTCACTTTGTTATTTTAGTGATGTGTTCTTTGTTTTTTAACTGACACTTTGTTTATGAAAGAAGGTGCTGTGCAGTGTTGCGTGAGACCTCAGAGGTTTCATGCTGTACATCCATCAAGCTTGTATAGTTAATTTGTTGCTGTTCGATGCATCTGATGGGTGGCTGTGCAGAGCTGTGCTGTTATGAGTCATGGTGAACTCATTGTCTTTTCCCACATCCTTCTCCCTTCATTTATTTTTCTTTCCCTGCTGTTTTAAGTAATTGCATTTCATTTGCACAAGATAAATTCATATCTAGATAAAAATGTCATTTTACTCAGAAACACGTGACAAAAATTGATGCAATAAATTCCCTGCAACATGTGGATGGTACAATTTGCACAGTATATCTTAATGAGGTCCCCACGTACATAGGGAAGACCTGAAATTATAGTGAAATGTGTTGTTAAATGGATAAAACATGTACTGCTCCTTTAAAATGTTCTTTAAAAAAATTACAACAAACCTCTGGTTGTGTCAAGATAGGCTCTGTATACTATCAATGACACAATGTCACTTTTTTAATGAACCTTCTGTCAAAAGGAAAGAAACACATCACATTATTTCCATGTGATGTATATTGTGAAATGCTCATAATAATCTGTCATAAATTACAAACTAATTTGATTATGGATTCAAACCCCAGCCAAGTCACAATATCTAAAATTTAGATCATTCTTCTATATCTGTAGAATGTGAGTGTTTCCATATAATGTTTTAATAATTTTATTAAAATAATCTCCAGAACCCATATTATTTAGGGTACTCCCAGGTTTCATGGTCATATGCTTTCTCAGCATCAAATAAAATGAGAGATGCACAACTGCCTGCAATAAAACTGCCATCAATTATATGTAATCTATGATGACTGTCACAATGTAATCTGGAGCAAACAAAACCAGTTTGGTCAGAGTGTACTAATTTAGTCATTACAACCTACAGGCTTTTAACGAATATTTTAGCATAAACTTTAAAAAAAGAATTTATTAAAGACAATAATCTGTATATCTTGGGCATAATTTGGTATTTTTGTCTGGCTTTAAGAGTAATGAAATTACTGCCATATTAACGTAAGCTCTTAGTGAGTCATCAGCAACTGCCTTATTAAGCAGATCTAATAGACAAGGAGAGGACTATTCCCAAAAGTACAGCAATAGTTCCTGAGGGACCCCATCTACAGTAGTCCAGGGGCTTTGAATTTTTTCAATGAATTACAGTGATCCCTCGCTATATCGCGCTTCGTCTTTCGCGGCTTCACTCCATCGCGGATTTTAAATGTAAGCATATGTGAATATATATCGCGGATTTTTCACTGCTTCGCGGATGTCTGCGGTCTACAGTACGTGTGCTTCCTCAGTTGATTTGCCCATTTGAATTGAAACAAGGGACGCATTTGAATTGAAACAAGGGACGCTATTGGTGGATGGCTGAGAAGCTACCCAATCAGAGCATGCGGTTAAGTTCCTGTGTGCTGCTGATTGGCTCAGCGACGGAGTGCTGCATTAACCAGGAAGTACTAATCTCACTCATTCAGAATTAACGTGCACAAGCGCCAACAGAAGATGCAAATGATTGCAAAAGTTTTGGATATGTTGAAGGAAGGAAACAGCTACACCGCTGCAGGACACCATTACAGCATAAATGAGTCCACGATTCTTTTTATTTAAAAAGGAGGAAAAGCATATAAGATCTACGGTCGTAGTGTCTTTTAACCAGGGTGCAAAATGAGTTGCAAGTGGACGTTGTAAGGCAGTAGTCTGGATGGAACCTGCTTTAGGGATTTGGATTGAAGAGTGATGGAAGAAGAACAACGGCGGTGCTAAACAGTCGCCTGAAGAGGCTCCTTTAGAAGAGCTGTAACGCTATCCTTTGTTGTGCAGTAAAATTAAACTCATCGTTATCGGACAAGTCGTCGTGTCATTGTTGGTGAGTAACCATAATTAATTATTTACGTACAATACTTATTACATGTACATAGTTTAGTGTCACTGTACACACATTTTATTGTATACAATTTTTCTTGCATTGTACGTATTTATTGATGGTGGCCTGTCTGTCGTAATGGCTGTAACATATGTGATATCGGAGACGCTTGATATCTTTAAACTGTGTTTACATACATAATTTCAACGAATCTTACCTAATATCTAAGAGAATACAAAGGGTTTATGCTGTATAATTGTGCGTGAAATGTTTATAATAGTGTGAGAGTTTATAAGGGCTTAAAATATATAAAAATAACCACATGAACATATGGTTTCTACTTCGCGGATTTTCTTATTTCGCGGGTGGCTCTAGAACGCAACCCCCGCGATGGAGGAGGGATTACTGTAATTGCATCTTTCAGTTCTTTCTCTACCTCCACTAGATTGTATGTGAAGCATCTGTAAACTGCAATCTTCAAGTCTCTCTGCACATGTACATTAGGGTTTAAGTCTGGGCTTTGACTTGGCTACTTAAGGACAGTCAGAGATTTGCTCCTTGAATTTCATGGCATGTTTTTTTCGTGACATCAAGTGTGAATTGTGGGACTTTATATACTCAGGTGTGTGCATTATTTCTAAACTATGTCCAGTCAATTCCATTTTTCACAGGTAGACTCAAGCATAATTAAAGCAAACAGGATGCATCTGAACACAATTTGGAGTGCCACAGAAAAGGGTCTAAATAATTAAGCTAAATCATAACCTATGCTTTTTTTAAACATATTTTCAGAAATGTTCGCAAGTCTATAAAAAATAGAAAACTCTTATTTATATAAGTATTCATTCCCAATATAGGATGTCAGTCTTGGTCAGGTTAATATAATAACACCAGTCAATGAAACATACTCATCTTTTGGATATGTGAGAAAATCAATGAAATCACCAAAAACACAGGTACATTGAATGTCTAGCCAGATTCCAGAGACATCGTGTCTGTTTGGTTTAAACCTGGGTCACTGAACTTTTAAGCAGCAGTTTAACTATCCCACTATATACTGTATATTACCAGTGCCCCTCCAAAATGCCTTGCACCTGATGTTATTGGGATTCCCTGTGGATTACAATAATCTTGTAAGTTAAAAATGGGTTCAGCTGATAAATCATAGGATCATGCTATGTATTGCTCAACTGCACAAGGAGAGGCATGATCATTAATTAACACACAGCTTCACTTAAAATTGTTCTACTTGTCTCTGTACTCCTCCTGTAACACTACAACTCTGTTCATGTACTCTAATTTTGACACAAATAGCAAGTTTTATTACTTACAAAATTCAAAATATAATTGAAACTAGTGTTTTTTTAAATAAGTATTACTGACCTTCTTAATTGATAGTACACAACTTGATCTTTAAAATTTGTCATAATTAGAATTAGCCCAGTGGGTCATGATATGAATTTTGAACTGAATCCTTGTTGGAACTGGAAGTCGGGTGAAGAAAGTAAAGCAGAAAAGTTGTGTGGATGAAATGATGACTAGAGTGTACCAGTTGGTAGAAAATAAAATAGAAAAAAAGTAAAGAGAAAAATGCAGCTTGAATAATAACTTGAAAGACATAGGTGGCAAGGAATGTAGAAATGAAAAGAGAATGAAGAGAATGAAGAGAATGACACAAGAGCACTGCATCATTGAAGAAATGTGTTGATTGAATGACATTGTCTGACAGTGGATGCTAGGAGGTCTTTCGGCCTTGGAACCACTGCAGATTTTTTTTTCTTCAGCATCTCACTGTCCAGAGTATCAGACTTAACATTAGAGACTTTTAAACAAATCTATAAATACTTACTATTATTACTAATTCTTATCTATTACTTATATAACTGTGTTATGTAATTGTGCATTAATTAATTCATATTTACTATTTTAGGACCTCATATATTCAATCAAATTTTTATTGCATTAATTTGTTGTTTTCTTTTCTTACATTTTTTTTTCTTTAACATTTCGTAAAGCACTTTGAGCCAAATTCTTTGTATGAAAATATGTTATGAAAATAAATGTTGTTGCTGTCCATTCTTGGGACTATCAGGTCTATACACAGTGGGATTACTATAGTGGCTCATTTCCCTAGTTTTTTGCCTTCATTATTCCCAATGCCCTTTTTGCTTCCAGCAGAATCAGCCAATTAACTTTATTTACAATTCAGCTTCAATTTTGTGTCTTCTTGTTTTTTTTAATCTTTTCTGAGCACAAGAGCCCATCTCCTGTTTGGTGTAAAAAACAGAGAAAAAAGCTGTGATAAGCAATGTAGGCTGCTACACCAGTGGTATTAGTGTTCAAAACTACATGTGCTTAATTCCACGCCTCACTCTCGGCAAGATGTATCCACTGTTCCCCCATCTGGACCCTTAGGGACTGGAACTTGTCTACCATGGTGGTAATGATTGAGGATTGTGTTGAGGTCCTGCTGTTCAGTCATTCTCAGCAAAATCCTACAAACTACGCCACTGTAAATAAAAGAGACAAAAACACCAAAAAAGAGTTGGGTGTACCATCTTGGTAACTCTGTATACTTGAAGTTTGTCAAAAATAAAGCAATAAGTCATTACAGATGACTGTTTACATGTTGGGTATACCAGAAGAACCAGCAGATGCTCCCCAACCTGACCTGACCTAATTTTATACTAGAAGGGGCGGGTCCAGGAGTCATCAGTCAGCTGGTCTGCAGAAGGAGAAAGAGAGAAAGGATTAGAACACATCGCCATCACCTGGCTTGCACATGCGCACGCACATGACAACAGCCATGTTGGAATGATACATAGATTTGTTTTCAGAAGGACACCAAGAGTGACTATCTTCATTCACCAGACTACGGACTGACAAGCCTATCACATATTTGTCTGCATTGCTACCTGATGGATATCTACTACCCAAATACAAGTACTGGGTACTGGGCTGAGACTGGATTGTTTTTTCATGTATATATTCAGGCCAGGTTCAGGTTTGTTTTCTTATAAGTGTGCTAAGAATTGCTTCTGGAGATCTTTTCTGCCCACTGCTAAGAGGCAATTTAATGTTTCCTACTGACATACTCTTAAGTTCATTTTGAAATTTCCATACAATATACATGTATTTATTTATTTTTGTTTATTTACTTATCAATTGACTGGTTGATTGATTAGCTGTATTATTTGTCCTGTGAGTCTATATCCTTGGGTCTAATGTATAAATGGTACATATGCACAAAAATGATTCACATGCCTGTTTCCATGTTCACCTTGAGATGTATAAAATTAAACTTGACATAAAGCCACACACATTGTCATGTACACCATGTGTATGCACCTTTCTGCTTGGTTTTGCAAACTGGCGGCACATAACATCAAAGCAGTGCTACTGTTTCTGTGTCATTTACCTTTCTTTTTCATATTCGCATACATAATGCGGGCATTATCAAATAGACCAAAATTAATTGCAAATCGTTTACAAATTTAAGGCACTTGATTTTAATCATTCTCTAACAATTTAATGGTGCACGGAATGGCCAAACTATTCCAACTACCATAGCTGCTTTAGCGTTGTTAGGAGACATCACAGATGGAAGAATTAGAAGTGAGTGCATCTTTAGAGATGATTATGACTGGCTTCTAAGCAGATTCTGATTTCCAAGAGCACAACTCTTGGAGTTGTGTGCTGAACTGGCATCAGCTATACAAATTCTTTGAGGAATTGTGCTCTACCTGCTCCTTTTCTAGTTCTTCTAGTTCTAGTTCTATCCACTCTTGGGTTTTTAGCCACAGGAGGTTTTCAATGTGAACAACTGGATATTTCACAAACATCACCGAGCCATGCCAGCTGTATAGGATGGTATTATCCACTTGTCATCCAGATATATAAGATTTCCTTACACTGTGGTTGAACTGGCAAACATCAAAGCTTCCAGTTTTCAAAATGTAATTGGAGCAATCGACTCCACGCACATTGCTATTGCAACAGCACTGGACAAGATGCATCAGCCTGGGACGAGTCACAAAAAGAATGAACTTGCATTATATCATCTATAGCAGGAGAGCCTATAAAAATGACAGCTCCGCACAGTCACAGGTGCTTTTTCCAACTAGTGTGGCAAAAGGCAAGCAGTCCTTTTAAAGATAGCAAGTCACCTCAAAAACCCATGTAAAGAGCACAGAATCAATCCGTTGTGGCGTTTGGTGCCAATGCTACAATATAAAGGTGCCTTCAGAGAATTAATTTACTTACGTAAATAAAAATAAGTACCACTGTATTAATGTGCTGCTCTATAGTGCACAGAAAGTGTGTTGCATTGTGCAAGCATGTAGCGTGCTGAATAATGTGGCACACAATCGTGGCTTGCCCATACTTGAAGAGATGCTTTATGATGAACCTGACCTTGACCCACCAAATGATTAGCCAAATCAGACAGTGTTACAACTTTGTTTGTATGTAATTAGCAGAATGTAAAAAAAAGGTAATAAGATGCAGCATTTTCTTTTAACCAATTCAATTAATTTGTGGTCAATATCGCATAAAACAGCCCTTATATTTCTTAGTTCATTGGCCATATCTCTTACAGCATCCACTATTGCTTTTTGTGACTGCAGAACAGTGTCCGTCAGCACACAGCCAGATGGTCGCCCAGTGGTTTCCGTGGCAGAAGTGTGTGTGCAGCCAGTGCCCGAAGATGTGCTGGGCACAGCAGCACCATTACCACCTGGAGTCATGTCCTCAGCACGGGTGTCATCTTTTATAATATTGTCTGAAACAGAATAAACAGATGGTGGGCTGCAACTTGCTTTTCAGGTCGACCTTGATATCTGACCAATTCTTTTTTATTTTGGGCGCTGTGTGATTTTCTGAACTTGAACTTTCGAGTGCCTCTGCCATGCTGTATCACTCCATCAACTTTCTTTTATTGCTTAAACCACTGCTTAAGACAACAAATTGTATGTTTTTCCTTGACTACACTTTGCATTCGCTGAAATTCTTATATTTTTCCATGTGCTTTTGCCATTGTCTTTTAACCAAACACTGAACGGAAGGAGTTATTTATATTGACTTGTATATTCAAATATGCAAAATTCTGGGAGAAGGTGGGGTGGCATATGCGCATTCACATTCAATGTGATTTATAAAAGGGATGTGCGTGGAACCTGCTGTATGCACAGTTTTATGCATCTGGATTTTTTTCTGCATATGCACATTTCCAGTTTTGTCCATTCACTGTGTTTTAGTGTGAATTCTACATATGGCGTTATACATGAGGCCCTTTGCTTTATATGTTTTTCCTGCTGTATGCAAGTGACTTTACCCTGGGGATTAATAACGTTTATCTAATCCAATTTAAAATGAATTATTATTATCACCTGCTTTAATATTATTTTTCTTGGGAGAAATTTGTAACTTATTTTATGCACTTGCTTGATCATTTTTTCTCTCTTTATGTAGAAATGTTAATTTTTGTAACAGAAAAAGGTTGTAGATCATAAAAATTTAAATTTTTCCCACTTAAAATTTAACGCACAAGACAAAATATTGATACACATAAAAAGTGATATGAGGTAAATTTCTACTGGTTTCCCGAACATTTGTCCCACAACAGACCATTTGGGGTAAAAAATCTATTTGATGTGGTATAATGTAAACTCTTGCTCTTAGGAAGGAAAGAGATTGCATTTTGTATGACATGTGAATTTCCCCTTGGGATTAATAAAGTATCTATCTATTGTGAGACTTTCCCGGACACCACCAGTCGGAGACCACATCTTTATAAAACACACATGTTTATTTTCCATTAATAAATCCAGTGTCACACAGCACACAATGCACAAAGCAATAATCACCCCAAAATATCTCTCTTTCTCAGTCCTTTGCCGCCTCTACTCTCCTCCTGGGAGCTTTGTCCTACTCCCACTCCCGACTCTGGCTCCCTGACTGTAAGAAGGCGGCGCCTTTTATCCCTGCCCGGATATGCTCCAGGTGGTTGATGACGTCCATCCGGCAGCACTTCCTGGTGTAGTGGAAGTGCTGCCTTTTGAACCGGAAGCACTCCGGGCGTCCCTGGCCGATCCCTCCGCCATTTTGCCGAGTGTGGCGGAAGTAACCATATCCGGGTCTCCTGAGGCTTAAAGCGCCCCCTGGCGGTGGCCACGATTCCCAATAGGTCAGAGCCTCTTTGTCCCTTTCCCGTGGTCCTCTTTTTATCCAGGGCGGCTTCCCCCTTGTGCCCCGGAAGCTGTTAGTGTCCCTTTCCGGTCCCTCCAGGCATCCCGGCCAGGTAATGACCCCAGTCATCTGTGACACTATCTATCTATCTATCTATCTATCTATCTATCTATCTATCTATCTATCTATCTATCTATCTATCTATCTATTAGATACTCAGTTTTTAAAATTGATCCATCCTCTTGTTACGTTGTGATATATAAGGAAAAATATATATATCATTAGTTAGAAAGATTGTACTGCGGTGGGTTGGCACCCTGCCCGGGATTGGTTCCTGCCTTTTGCCCTGTGTTGGCTGGGATTGGCTCCAGCAGACCCCCGTGACACTGTGTTTGGATTCAGCGAGTTGGAAAATGGATGGATGGATAAAAAGACTGTAATATCTTATCCAGTATTCAAACATAATTTGCAATTATAGACAATCATTTTTTCCCAAGGTCCTGAATATTCTAATGCTTCTGAATTGCATACAAACATTCTCTAAAATTTGAGTATAATATAGTATTTGAGTGTAATAATAATATACAAACAAGTACTGATTTGTGTCCTGAAAACTCAAATGTAGGAAGTCCTGTCCCTGAAATATCTACTTCTCTCTGTCGGAGCAGCTGTGATTTGTTCCCTAGTGTTAACTTTCTAATTCTTTGTTAGCTGTGGTAATTATACTTCAAAGACACATGTTATTCTATATGGTGTTCCACAAGGCTCTATCCTAGGTCTGCTGCTCTTTTCGATTTACATGCTTCCATTAGGTCAGATTATCTCGGTGCATAACGTGAACTACCACAGCTATGCCAATGACATACAGCTGTATTTATCAATAGCGCCTGATGACCCCAACACTCTTGATTCACTGACACAATGGCTCACTTGTGTTTCTGAATGGATGAGTAGTAATTTTCTCAAACTAAATAAGAGAAAACAGAAATTTTAGTGATTGGCAATAATGGATATAATGAGGTTATTAGAAATACACTTGATGCATTAGGATTAAATGTCAAAATGGAGGTAAAGAAGTTAGGGGTAACTATTCACTCTGACTTTAATTTTAAATCACATATTAATCAGATTACTAGGACAGCATTTTTTCACTTAAGAAATATAGCAAAAGTTAGACCTCTTATAACATTGCAAGATGCTGAGAAAGTAGTTCACACTTTTGTTTTCAGTCGGCTAGATTACTCCTCTCCTCTCAGGACTACCCAAAAAGACATCAACCAATTGCAACTAGTGCTAGAATCTTAACTCGGAAATGAAAATCTGAGCACATCACCCCAGTTTTGATGTCACTACACTGGTTACCTGTGCCATTTAGAATTGACTTTAAAATACTGCTTATGGTTTACAAAGCCTTAAATAATCTTGCTCCATCTTATATTTTGGAATGTCTTACACCTTACACTCCAAATCGTAACCTTAGATCTTCAAATGAGTGTCTACTTAGAATTCCAAGAGCTAAACTTAAAAGAAGTGGTGAGGCGGCCTTCTGCTGTTATGCACCTAAAATCTGGAATAGCTTGCCAATAGGAATTCGGCAGGCTAATACAGTGGAGCATTTTAAAACACTGCTGAAAACACATTACCTTAACATGGCTTTCTCATAGCTTCATCTTAGTTAAATCCTGATGCTCTGTATATTCAATTAATTATCATTATTATTCATGGTGGCTCCAAAATCCGTACTAACCCCTACTTTCTCTTCTGTTCTTTTTTCGGTTTTCTGTGGTGGCGATCTGCGCCTCCACCACTCGATCAAAGCACCATGATGTCCTTACATTGATGGATTAAAAGCCAGAAGTACACATGACCATCATCATCAAATTCTTCCATGAGAACCCTGAATACAATGAGGACTGATTGAGGTCATTTATGTTAGGGTAGAATGCCTAGAGGGGGCTGGGCTGCAGATTTTATTTTTTTCTCCAGTCATCTGGATTTTTTTTTTTTTTTTTTTTTCTGTCCTCCCTGGCCATCAGACCTTACTTTTATCTATGTTAATTAGTGTTCTCTAATTTTAATTATTTATTTTGTCTTTTTTCTCTTTCTTCGTCATGTAAAGCACTTTGAGCTACGTTGTTTGTATGAAAATGTGCTATATAAATAAATGTTGTTGATGTTGTAATCACTCAAATTGTATGAATTATAACTTGTTCTTGTAAGGAATAATAATAATAACAAGTGCCTCAAGGTGTCTTTTACTTTAAATTGACGTTTGACAGTCTTTTTATCGTTGAAGTGTATTTACAACTAGAAACAATTGCTTTCTTTTACATGCAAAAACAATAACATTTATAGGAAAAAATGGCATTGATGTCATAACCATGTATCTTAAAATTGGTCCTTGTCCCATATAGAAATTTAATACACCTCTAATAAGTAAGTCAATGCTCTCTACTGTCAATTTTCAAGCAATTCAAGTTCAAATAAGGAAAGCACTTTATTTTTCAAAGACACAATAAATCCAGTCAAAACTGCTCAAATGACTTACCAGACTGTGAAATGTAATATGTTTAGGATTGAGTGCTTTTACAGAACATTCAGTAATGCATTTAAGAAATTGCAGCGGTTTTCAGTAATCACAAAACAAGATTAAAAACAAAAAAATCTTCATCTGTTTTTGAAATTATCTTCTTAAGCAGGCTGATCACATTCCAGTTTTTCTGCACCATTTCTTACACAAACCAGTGGCATGAAGGCAATACCATTTAAACCCACAAAACTTGAACATCCCTCTGTTATTTAAGAAGAATATTAGTATGGAAATGATAAAACCATACTCATCCCAATCTATTTTTAAAATGCTGGGAAAATGCATTCTTAAATACTTCAGTTGTTATCTATAAGAGAAAAATATAAAAGGCACAGCATGAGAACTGAGAAGGCTGTACCTTTTGATGGATGGACTGGTTGAAAATGAACCTGCAGGTGGGGAAAGGAAACAAAGGGCAGGGCTCAGGGCAGGGTGAGTGCCACCACTGCAGAAGGAAAGACACAGTGAAGGTGCTGTGATTATTTTGACCTTTTCATAAAATAAGGATCATAAAGGTTGATATTTGTTTTATGAGTTAGGCAGAGCTGTCTTTCAAAGAAAAATGAGAGTCATCAGGACTCAAAAGAATGGCATCAGGGAGTCATGTACAGTAGACCTTTTGTTTCTTGGAATGGGCAAACAGGAGTCCGAGATCATTAAATGACATGTGTCACCATCAACAATAACAGTAAGAATATCAAAAGTAGCAAAGTGTTGAAGTGCTTAGCACTCCTGCCTCACAGATCCAGAGCTCTGCTCCAATACCCAGCACAGTTCTCCCCATTGCCAATTGGGTTTTTTTCCAGGTACTTTGTTTTTTTCTCCCATAGAGATGTGCTAGTTAAACTGACTGGAGAATATAAATTTGCCCATAAAAGAGAGCATGCGTGTACAGTGGACTGGCATCCAATCCTGGCTTGGTTTCTGCCTTGTGCACAAAGTTGTAAAGAAAGGTTTTGCTCTGTTCCGTAAGAGTAAGTGGGTTAAAAATAAATGGATAGATAAATCAGAATCAGAATATATTTATTGTCATTGTAACAAATACAACAAAATTAGGTGCAGTTCCTGCGATGTCAAAATATAAATAAAATATAATTAAAAAAAGGATAAGAAAGGATAAGAAAAAATAAAGTACAACACAAACATTCAACATAAGACCTTAATTGCACATGAATACTATTGCGCAAGATGTCATCTATTGCACTGCTGCATTGGAAGTTATTAGATGGCATTCAGTGCCCTAATAGCAACAGGGTTATTCAGTCTATTAGTCTTTGTTTTGATGCTCCTATGTCTTTTGCCTGATGGCAACAGTTGGAACATGTCATGAGCGTGGAGTGAGGAGTCTTTTAAGATATTTTCTGCTTTCCTGAGGCAGCGAGAGCTGTGCAGTTCATCCAGAGAGGGTAAAGAGCAGCCGATGATCTGCTGGGCAGTCTTTACAATCCGCTGAGGTGTTTTCCTCTGCGCTGTTGTGCAGCTGGAAAACCACACACAGAGGCAGTAGCACAGGATACTCTCAACAGAGCAGCGATAGAAGGACACCAGCAGTTTTTGGAAAATTTTATTTTTCCTGAGGACTCACATAAAATAAAGTCTCTGCTGAGCCTTCTTCGCCAGCTGTGTTTACACCCCAGGACAGATTTTCCATGATGTGAACTCCCAGGAAGCGGAAGTCTGACACCCTCTCCACATAATCCCCTCTGGTGTAGAGTGGTTTGATGTCCGTTTTCTTTTTCCTGAAGTCCACAATGAGCTCTTTGGTCTTAATTGTGTTCAGGAGCAGGTTGTTGTCAGTGCATCATGCTGTCAGCCGCTCCACTTCGTCCCTGTAGGCGGACTCATCCTCCCCAGAGATGAGCCCCACCACAGTGGTGTCGTCTGCAGATTTGACAATGGTGTTGCTCTGGTGGGCAGGGGCGCAGTCTTGTGTGTACAGCATGAAGAGCAGGGGGCTCAGCACACAGCCCTGAGGAGAGCCGGTGCTGATGCTGATGGCCGAGGAGATGTGAGGGAACCACCCTAACCCTTTGCGTGTGGTCTGTCAGGAAGTCTTTAATTTATATAAAGGTGGAATACGGAAGTCCCAGGGCTAGTAGCTTGCACACCAACCTGTGTGGGAGGATGGTGTTGAAAGCAGAGCTAAAATCAATAAAGAGGAGACGTGCGTAGCTCCCCTGGTGCTCCTGATGGTACAGGGTAGCATGGAGAGCAGGAGCAACAGCATCCTCAGTAGACCTGTTAGCCCTGTAAGCAAATTGGTGTGCATCAAAGGTGGGAGGGATGAAGGACATGATATGACTCCGGACCAGTCACTGTGCATTTTATTGTATATCATGTATAACAGCTACTATTATTTCAACTTTATTATAAAACAGTGATTTGCATCATTTATTCCAACAGTAACTGCTGGTACTGATTTAAATAAGCAATGTTTAAGTCTCTTCAAACTCCATATGTGTCAGACTCAGTTTTAAGCATAAATTTCCATATAAACATACCATGACTGAAAATGCTTAGAAGATATCAACAATTGCTGTTTTATCAACAAAAGCAGATATGGTGTATGACAGGGATGATCAGTTGAAGAATGCAAAGTATCAAATAAAGTAGAAGCAAAATTCTAGTTTCCATACTGTGTTCCAACACTGTTCATCAGGTACCAATAAAGGCTCACAGTCATCACATTCAAACTTCTTTATGTTCACCTGTGTCAACTGTTTCCTAAATTCAAGCACAATGGGCAGCTGGCAGAGAGCTGCTTCAACACTCCATCCAAAGGCAATTTAGAAATGTCCTCTATCATCCTGCCACTAGAACTCCTTTTGTCAATCGCATATACCCTTGCATTTTACAGTAACCTTTAGATACTACATAGCCAGGTAACCATGGTGGCTGCCTTCTATAATGTGCATTGGGCTTCTGCTGTTCCACATGGGACCTCTGGACTGACATCAGTCCATTCTGGAGTAATTCCAAAACAATTCCTCAATCCCCAAAGGCCAAAGTCTCACTTTATTACCCTAGAAGTAATTACATTTATGACACTGTTTAAACAAGTAGTCTCCATTTTACATACTGATAAATAAAGAATTCAACTGTTCAATTCAACTGTTCTCCTTATAAAGGACAGATCCTCATGGGTTCATCCTTCATTCTGCAAGAATGAGTACCTCTTCTAACCCTTACAAGTCCTTGCCAGCTAAGCCACGTAAAATATAGATTAAGAAAAATCATCTGATCTGAAATATTTCTAATGGTTAAAGTTAGGTTTTAATATCAAAAATGAAAACATATCTTTTCAAAACTAAATTATAATTTCTGATGAATGTATGCACTTTAAATAAACTAAGAAAAAAATAACATTTAATGTACATTTATCTCATCCTTTTGCTAGAACAGTGCTTTATAAACTCTTTTTTTCACAAAAAAAGAAGATTACAGTGTTATGTGAGCATTACAAATTAAAGACCCTGTGTATGGTACTTTGTAAAATATACTGTAATTAGTGCCTAATTAGGGGAAACTGTGAAGAAAGCATCTGTAATGCAGCCTGACACACAATCACAACATTCAGAAAAAAAAGAAAATTGCTGCTGGTTATACTTTTAAATGAGCTAAGTGGTCTTTAATGGTTTGTATATTTTTTCTTTCTCATTTCATCCCCGCAAGTTATATATATACACACGTGCGACTAGGAGTGAGCTGAATGGACCAAGTGGAGGTGATTACCCGCCAGACCAGGGGGTGGCGGGGTGCTCTAAACTTTTTCTGTTATTTCTGCAGATCAAATACCGGAAAACCTGCCTGAGTCGACGTCACTTCCGGTTCCGGCTCCCAGACTAACGTCACTTCCGGTTCCGGCTCCCAGACTGAAGTCACTTCTGGGTTACAGACTATAAATTCTCCATATTGCCAAACCAAGTTCAGTTCATGTTGGGAACTCAAACAAGCAACATCAGTTGTGAACTTAAAATCCTTTTGCAGCTAGGAACAATATACGGGTGGCTGCCCCAAACCTTCTTTAGTGTGTTGAGACTCATTATTTCACAATATATATTTACATGCAGCCAACTGTTAGGTCAAGATGATAGCAGCCGTAAGGTTTTTTAAGGTCCAAAGAAAGCACAGAAAATATAATTCAAGCAGTAATATTAGTCTGAAATAAGGTGACAAACATATAATCCCTATTTGGGGTGGGTTGAAGTGGCAAAAACACATTCTCTTCAAGCACAGAGTTGCTGGTTTAATTCCTGTCTCTGTCTCACTGTGTAACTCAGTAAACATTTGTAATGTATCCTGATGTACATACTATAATTAAAAATGTTCATTATCTATCTATCTATCTATCTATCTATCTATCTATCTATCTATCTATCTATCTATCTATCTATCTATCTATCTATCTATCTATCTATCTATCTATCTATCTATCTATCTATCTATCTATCTATCTATCTATCTATCTATCTATCTATCTTGTGTTGCTTGGTGTCAGTACATGGGTATATTCCAACATGGTCAAAACTCTGACCCTGAAATTTATTTATAGTTACAGCAAATGCTAAAACTATCGGAAAATCTCATATATACAAGATGGTAATAGTAATCTACCTGGTGAAGTATCGCCAGTATCTATCTTAATAGGCAGAAGGAATATGACTTCTCCTGCATGACCCAATTTGATTTTGCCAGCAATTGAATGTTTATGCAGTTTTGCAATTTCTCAGTGTGTGGCATTACATAAGCTTTATTTGTTGACTGCTAACACACAACTGAACTACTACTTTTCTCAGCGGAACAGATGTGTACGAGGTATTTTGCTTGACATATACAAGTTAAATTGCTTGTATTGACATAAAAGTATCATTATTGTATTCTTCTAATGAAGACAATAAAAATGATATATATATACTGTATACTATTTGACGTACAATTTTGAAGAGAAATGAGCACTGCATGAAAACGTCACATGATAACTTTGCATAATTTAGCTAATCTTTACATATTTATTTATGTATATATATATATTGCCACAAGAATAGTCCAAAAACATCAAATAGGTTTGGGGCAGCCACCCATATATTGTGCCCTGGCTGCAAATGGGTAATTGCATTGAGTTCTTGACAGGTTTAAATCCAAAACAGAACTGATTTAGGATGAGAAATATGGCGGCTTTAAAGTCCAAGACAGGAAGTGACATCATCTGGACCAGAGTCGGACGTGATGTCATCGGGACCGGAAGTGGCGTCATCATAGGCACTGGTAAGTGAACGGGATTTCCCGTGGATGGTCTGCAGAGGATTGCGAGAGAAAGTCAGTGCAGCTTGCCAGCCCCTGGTCTGGCGTGGTACTACTATTATTCAGGGCCTTTCGCTGCCTCCCAATCGCAAGTGTATGACAATATATATATACAGTATATATATATATATATATACAGCATATACTGTATATGTATATACAGTATACACACACACACATAATATTTGAGAGAAAGACACATTTTACTGCATCTGCTCGGCAGTTTAAAATTACCAGTTAAACAATTCAGACATGATTCAAGTTCTCATTGCAGACTTTAATTTAAGGGTATTTGCATACATTTATGTCTCAACATGTAGAAATTACATTTTTTTAGATGGTCCCTCCCATTTCAGGGCACCATTTCCAGGATCAGAAATGCCCAGTGGAACTACAGGGACCATCCCTCCAGAGCTCATCCAGGTGCGTTTCAGTCCCAAATTTGACTTTACTATAAAAGGAACATCCAACCCAGTCTCATAATAATCATAAACTAAGTGGTAGTGGCCCATGTATAGGGTAGGACTCCCAACTGCCATCTGCTGGCCAAAGGAGGCTACTATTCTTTTACCTTTAGTCTTCAATGTGTCACTCATTACAAAATCATCTCTGAACAGTTAAATACAGAGTTCATTCCATTAAAGTTGGCATCCCTTCAAGAGCTGTGAACTTTGTTTTGTAATTATGGTTAAATCCATCACTAAGTTTAAAAAATCTGAGAGTTAAAGAAATAAATAAATGTTCTTAAATTAAATAAATAAATATAGTTACCAAAATGTAACCTTCTCAACCCTGCTTAATCCAATTTATGGTCACAGGGGCCCACATATATTATATACAGTGCATGAACAAACAATATCACAAAACATGTTCATTAGCAGCAATACTTTTCTTCTAGTTAAAAAAAAATTGGGTAAAATGAATACCTGTAACTCCACGAGCCCTCTAAGACCCTGTTGTAAATCATTTTTTGAAGTGTTTATTAAAATTCATATCCTGTATATAAATAATTTTATTTTTAAAATATAAGTAAAAATGAAAAGAGAATAAAACTGGATGTTATTTTGGTTACCTTTGCTTTGTGATATAAAACACAGTTACTGCCATAGATGTATTTGCACTTTTGAAAAAAATCTAATTTTGTCCCAATCTTTTTATCTATTTTCATGATTTCAGAGCCCATCAAGACAGAGAAATTTACCAACTCCATAACCAATATGAAAAACGATAAATGACATTAGGTTTTATTTCATATGTTCCTGGCAGTTAACTTCAAAAATAAGGATGGTTATGTGATTGGGGCTTTTATCTGTCTTTTTGAAGGCCAAGAATGCTATTCACTTGACACCTTAAGAACCACAATATCACTCCGGACCTTTCGACCTCTGCTTATTCTCCTTCAGATGAAATCATTTTATAGAACATGATGGCTTTCATGGCCTTTTAAACAAGCAGAATCTGAAATGAAAAAATTATTACAGTAGAAACCACAGTTTTCCTCCAGTACCAGTCCATCAGTGTGTTTTTGTTTTGCTTTTCTTATTGTGAATTAGCCCTGTATTCATGTAGTCTGCTGCAAAGGTCACTGTTTTAACTATGGGGCAGGTTCAAGGTTTGAAGACCTGCTTTTGCGGGTTATCTGTATAATTTGCCTTTATTCTCTTTATCCCAATGGTATGCATGCTAAATCACTTGTTGATAATGTGAATTCATGAGTTTGCATGTGCCCTGCTATAGCCAGCACTCCAAGATTGGATACAAACTTATGGCTGACGTTCCCTGGACAGCCTACCGCCCCAACCCTGACCCCAAATCTCTGGAAGTAGATAAATGGATAAGTGGAATTTCTACATTATTGCTGCTTGTTTGCCTAATTTAACATTCATACCTAATTTACTCTGTCTTATGAGTATATTGCAGTCATCAACTAAAATTTGCTCCACATTTATGTGGAAATTTGCATTGCCCTTCCTACCAACATTAAGTGGGATTCATCTTTTTCAGTATGTAAGGTAAGACTAAAGGCTCATTGTTTTAGTATAGCATTGCAGGTTCCTTTTTTTGCATTTAACCAGCTTCAGACTCCAAATTCTGTGTAATTAAGGTTAAGCCCAGAATAACTCATGGCAGTGTTCTATTGCTCTATAGTGAGTAAAGTTACATTATGTTGCAAAAAATCGTGAATGTTTTCATGCATTTTGCTGCTCTACGGTAACTTACCAATTTTCATGAGGATTGCAGTGCCTTCATCTAAAATACAGCAGCATGTAAACAAGAAGCTGTAAAGCCAGTTTTAGAACAGACTAAAACTGAACCATTAGTTGAATCAAACTTAAGCTGAAGTAACTATAATGGTAAATCCAAACAAAATTTCAATCAACTCGCAGTTAATGAGATATACCAGGAAACAGGAATGGTACTTAAGTTGTACAGGTGATTTGAAGGGCTTCATCTAGAAAACTTTATTCAGTTTTAAAATTAAAAAAGATATTAGGTATTAAGAAAATTAGGAATAAATGAAATCCAAGTCTGAATATGATCATTAAATTGTGCAAACAGACTAAACTGTATATTGCTGGTTATAAAGTGGGTTGTACAGTGTTGTGCTCTATTGCCTCACAGTATTCCGTGCTCAAGTGTGGCAACTGTCTGTGGCACATTTCCCCCATATCTGTGTAGGTTTATTGCTCCCCCAAAGACAGGCATGTTCAAGTTAATTAACAATTTCAAACTTGGCCCACTGTAAGTGAGGGAGGTTGTGTGTGTGAGTGGGCCCTGTGAACAGACAGGCACCATGTTTAGTGTTGCTTCTCACTTCATGCTGAGAGAAGCTCTGGCCCTTTGCAACCCTACATTGCATTAAGCTGGTTTGACAATCTAGGTATGATTGTAAAGGGCTAATCAGTGTTTTATCAGCTTGAATTTTTATGGATTGTTTTGATAAATATTTTACATCAATACCCTCTGACACTGAACTGGACTATGTGGGTTCAATAAGGTATGCATGCATGGATTTAAAAAAAATACTTGAGATCTGTGTTTTTACTTTTAAATTGTAATGAATTATGTTACAAATTGTCTTGGTTATAGCTTCATAATAGAGGAGTTAAAAATCTAGGGTATGTTACACTGTATCTGTTAGCTGTTGTTTTTCTTTGCTACTGCTACTGAAAAAATAATGAGAGAATAATTCTCAAGGGAGTAAATGCAAAATCCTCTGGATATTGATGACAGGCATATGTATTAATGTAAGTTTGTGTGTTGCATATTTAATTATGTAATTATCTTAAAGGCATGCAAGCGGAGGAGGACTAGTTCAGCTAATTCAGCACTTTTGTCAACTTTATCTTTTGAACATATGCCAGTTACTTACCAAAGTGCTTGCAATAGTGCTGGGCCACTTAGATTATCAGATCATATGTTTCAAGATTGCATCCAAAAGTATTTCTCTTTCTTCCTGTTGATTATGAAACTGTTTCTTTCAGTTTTCTCCACATTCACCCATCATTTTTTTCATTTTTTAAATTAACTGCATGTTAATGTCAATTAATTGCTATTATACACAAACAGATAATTAATAAAGTCAATCTTGGGTTTGAATGTCTTTATACTGTAGCTGGTAATCTGTCACATTGTCTCCAAATTGTTTCTAAAAATAATACCATACTTTTTTTCATTTCTCTAATCCTAACCTCCTTCATCTTTCCATTGTTGTAACCTGATCAATCTAACTGTAGGTTTACAAGAAGGAGAGCCAATCCCTTTATAGCACTGGGCACAAGGCAGGAACCAGCCCTGGTAGGGTGCCATTTCACCATACTACTCACTAAAACACACCAGACTCAAATACAACTACTTAAAAATAGAGCCAGTACTAAATGTAACTTGTCCATTTTTGAGTTGGTAATGAAAAGCATTCAGAGAAAAATGTACATAGATACAGGGATAATATGCTGATTATAGGCAGAAAAGTATCTGATATGATGTTGAAGTCAGTCTCCTGGAAATTTCATGGAAATAAATGGTGCATAATAGGCACTATATAATAATGTAATCAATCAGATAACAAAATGTTTAGTTGAAAATTAATTCTATATAATTGTGTTACATATAACAGTAATGTAATGTACAGTAATGTAATTAATGTTATGAAAATACAGGGTTAAGATTACTTAGTGCCAGAAGGAAATATACAGGTTTAATCTAAAACATTATTTTTACTAAATATATGAGACATTTACTCTAAATTATGCCACTATTGCAAAAAAGTTTTTGTTTTTGAATGTTACAGTTATTTGTTTTTGTAAAACCACATACTGTGTGCTATAAAGAATTACATTCTGTTAATATGATATTACAGTTTTCTATGTGCCAAACACTTGTGCTGACAAGATACTGTAAATGCTGCTAAAAATAATTATAACATTTTAGCAGTTTTTGTATCTCAGTTATATTTTAATATAAAATCAGAAGTGAAGAGATTACTACATCTAAAGAACTTTAGTGCCAAAGCCACAACTGTGCCATGAAGGTATATATATATATATATATATATATATATATATATATATATATATATATATATATATATATATATAATGTCTACACCAGTGTTACCAGGGTTTTTATTTTTCCATGTAATACATACATGAAAATAATTCCACAACACATCTCTAATAATAAAATGTAGGATAACGTTTTACAATTACTGATTTCCTTATATCTAGGGTAACTTAGTCTGTAAAGGTGACACAGACACTTTCTGACAACGTAATACTTTAGAGCACTGTTTTTTTTTTTTTTTTTTTTTAATAACCTATTTTACTTTAGTTGGACAGTAATGATAGGCTACTAACTGCTGAAGGGCTTGAGTGGATCAACCTCCAGTAGATGTGATCTCAAGCTGAGGTCATTTTCAAGCGGCTGTCAGTACCATCTGCTGGCTAGCATGCTGTAACAAGGGAAGCTTACAAACAAGGCTAGCATAATTACTATTAATTTTTCCAGCATAAAATATTACTCTATTACTTCTGACAAGCTTTTTTTTACAGTTAGCCACATCTAATTTAAAAATTATGGTTTTATAAAAATAGAACATTGCAGCCCAGGAAACACTCTGAGTTGGTTGACTGTAGAAAATGGTTTCAATACACCATTAAATAAATTATAGAGTCATTTAAAGCTATCTCTCTGAAGTCAAGATTTCTCTCTTCTGGTCAGATGCAGTTTTAGGAAAATAATAAGAAAAAAAATGTTATTTTAATGAAGGTGTCTTGGGTAGTGAGATTTAATCTGACAAGACAATAACATCATCAACATCATCATCTGTTTCTTTAGGAAAGGTCTTTTTATTTAGATAGAACTTTATTTGTCCCCAGGCATTTTGCAGACACTCTTTAGATAAATAAATACATAAACAGATAGAAAAAGAAATATATACACACACTATGGACTGAACAAACACTAGAATGACTAAAAACAAAGAAAATTTTCAAAACAAAGAAAACTTCTGACTTTATAGTCACTGTCAGAGTGAGGCATTATACAGGCATATTGCTTTTGGTATAAAAAGCCACAGTAACATTTCTTGGCATGCTTCTGCTGAAAAATTTGTTGGCTGAAAGTCTTCCATTTTAGTGTGCCAGAGAGAGGATGTGCAGTATCATTCATAATGGCACTTAGTTTTGTTTTATTTCTCTCCTTTTCTACTACCTCCAGGGGTCTAGAGTGCATTTCATAACTGAGCCTGCCCTTTTAATTAGCTTGTTGATTCTGTGGTAATTCTCTTTAAGTGATGTTACCAGCCCAGCACACCACAGCGTAGAAAACTGCACTGGCCATTAGAGTTTTAGAAGGTGTGAAGGATGTTACTTCCCACATTAAAGGAATGCAGTCTCCCAAGGAAGAATAGTCTGCTCTGATCTTTCTTATGTAGTTCCTCTGTGTTCTTAAACCAGTTCAACCTGTCATTGATATGGACTACCAAGTACTTGTAGGAGTGTACCACCGCTACATCCACTTCTTGAATAGTGACCAGATGTAGAGGCTCTTTGGTGCAATGAAAGTCAATAACCAGTTCCTTGATTTTGCTGATGATAAGATGCAGACAATTCTCTTTGCACCAAGAAACAAAGTTCTCCACCTGACTCTTATACACTATCTCATCCCCCTTATTAATACACCCCATAAGTGCAGAATAATGTGAGAATTTATTCAAGTGCATTTACATTTATTTGCTTAGCAAATGCTTTTATCCAAAGCAACTTATAAAAGAGGTAAACAATCAAGTAACATTAGGATAGCGCCTGTTTGTTCAGCAAGTGTAATAGGACAGGTAACAAAAGTTACACAACAAGTGAAATGATGTAATAAAGATGTAATAACTCATACATTTACAATCATAAATTATAATCAATAAAGTGATTAAACTTAAGTAACCAAGCTTATTAAATAACCAAGAATATAAAGTATTGTAGTGGAAAGTTTTTTTTCTCCTTTCAATTAGACAGATATTAACAGAATAGATGGGTCTTCAATCACTTCTTAAATCTTAAATACATTGAGGGAGTCAGCAGTATGGATGGAGGTAGGAAGCCCATTCCACCAACTCAGAACCACACAGAAAAGAGTCTGGATTGAGACTTGATGCCACATAGAGGTGGCATTTCCAGACACTGTTTCATGGCAGACCTGAGTTGGTGAGAACATGACCTGGTGTTATATTTATAGTCTGAGGTGTACAAAGTAAAGAGAAAAGGAGACAGGACTGTAACTTATGCTCCAGTGTTGCTCACATCTGTATCAGAAACACAGTCCCTGCGGTCTGCCTGACAGATAGTCCGTTATGCAGGGCACCATAGGCTCATCCACCTGCATATCTCTGAATTCACCCATTAATAGGGTTGGCTGGATGGTACTGAAGGTGCTGAAGAAATCAAAATACATAATCCTCATAGTGCCACCAGCTTTGTCCAGGTGAGAATAAGCCTTGTGGAGCAGGTAGATAATTGCATCCTCCACTCAAATACTTGTTCGACAGGAAAATTGCAGTAGATCCAGGTGGTCTACCACAAGACAACTCATATAGTCTAGGACCAAAAAATTGAAATTAAAAAGTTGAAATTGCATTTAATAAGAATTTTGCTTTATATGTTAAACCCATAAACCGAATATCTACCTGAAATGTGGTTAAAAGCTACTTTGATAAAACCAAAAGCAATATTTTCTCACTAAATGTAAAGTTTACTCAAAGAGTACCCAGTGTGGTTTCCAGGCAAATATGGCCAATTAATGTTAGTGTCTTGCAATCTCAGAAGTTCACTGTTGTTTCCTTATGAAATGTAGAAAATGCTCCCATTTGCAAATAGCTGGAATATGGACATATGTGGTTGTGCTTGCCATTTCGTAACTCCACAAAATATTACTTAAAGAATGACCAAGATAATTATAGCTAGTAAAGAATACCTGGTCCATCAATCCATCCTTTTTAAACTATTTTAATTCAGTTCGGGATTGCAAAAGCTAGCTCAGAATGCGTTTTCCTTTATAAATCCTTGATTATTAAAGTTTAATTTTCTTTATTTTATATGTAACTTTCTTCCAGGAACTCACTCTGCCATTCTTCTTAATGAATCAAAAAAGTGGTGGAAAAAGTGTCAAAAACTTTTTTTTTTTTTAATTTTTATTGATTTTAATTAGAAATGGATAACATTCCATACAGTCAAGTCAAATTTGACACATTAAAACAAAATTCAATCCCCACCCAAAAGAAAGAGAGAACAGCCAGCAACCAAAGCTACTCTATAAAAGGAGCAAGAAAAGAAGGGTGTCCTTTCCCCCAAAATGGAAGCTTATTCTAAGATGTTATTGATTAGATCCTGCCATATAAAAAGTTCTGAACATATCCTCTAAGGGAGAATTTATTTTTTTTCCAATTTCAAGGAGTATAGAACATTGGTTACCCACGGACTTAAGAGTGGTGGGGTGGGATTCTTCCAACTGAGTAAGATAAATCTATGTGCTAGTAGTGTCAGTCAGTCATTTTCCACCACAGGGCACACACACATACACACACACCCACACACCAAGCACATACTAGGAACAATTTAGGATCGCCAATCCACCTAACCTGCATGTCTTTGGACTGTGGGAGGAAACCGGAGCACCCGGAGGAAACCCATGCAGACACGGGCGGAGTGGTGGCTCTAAGACTAAGGATCTGCGCTGGTATCCCGAAGGTTGCCAGTTCGAATCCCCATCAATGCCAAAAGAGATCCTACTCTGCTGGGCCCTTGAGCAAGGCCCTTACCCTTCAATTGCTCCAGGGGCACTGTACAATGGCTGACCCTGCGCTCTGACCCCAAGGGGTATGCAAAAAACCAAGTCATTTCCTTCGGGATTAATTTATATATATAATTCACTAAGCCGCCAGCAAGCAAGACACCCATGGAGCACGCAGGACGGAGCCACACCCACCAACTCTAAGACCATTGGATACGACGACAACGCGCAGAGCCACGCCCACCAACTCAGATGCAGCAACTCACAAAACATGGCGTCATTCGCGTTTGTCTCTGCTACAGTTCACATGCACCTCTGAGTCACGTTGACTTTTCATTATTCTTTTCGGTTACGACGCACGACCGCGTCCACCATCGCAAACTGTTTTACACACCATGGTCTTAGAGTTGGTGGGCGGGTCTCTGTGAGTTGCTCTTGTGAGCAGGCACATGACCAGGCGGTGTGTATGCTTCGAGAACGAGGGTGGACATGGCAGGACCATCTAAGAAGAGGCATGTTTGTCGCGGATGTGAATCGCTGTATGCAGCGTGTAAAACAGTTTGTTTGCCGCGGATAATTTGCCTTTTACTTATACATGAAGACAATTTCCTGTTAGATTGGCCTTTGCGATGACAATTAATAAAGCACAGGGCCAAACTTTCAAAAAGCTATGCATGTATCTGCCAAAACCAGATGCAAGACAACCGTGGGATACGCACGATATAGCCACGCCCGCCAACTCACAGAGACCCGTCCACCAACGCTAAGACGATGGAATACACCGACAACTCACAGAGCCACGCCCACCAACTCTAAAACCATAGGATGAGAATGCCTGCCTGACCGCCCACCTGACTGTTACCAGCGTGTAAAACCATCACAGCTTTTAACTCACAAACTGCAACAACTCACCAAACGTGTAAAACCATCGCAGCTTTTAACTCACAAACTGCAACAACTCTCCAAACAAGGACGCCCTGTCTCTTGAGGCATTCACACTGTCGGAAGACAATCATGGGATACGCAAAAAATAACCATGTCAGTCAACTCACAAAGCCCAGCCCACCAACTCACGCCCATCAACTCGAGCACGCGTCCACCCACGGTCTCAAGGCATTCACAGTGCCTGCTCATATGCCTGGACATTACAACTCACCACACACAAATTTTGCTTAATTTGACTCAACACGGGAAACCTCACCCAGCCCGGACATGTGCCCAGACGCAACAACTCACTAACTCGCTTCCGTCTCTGCTACAGTACACATGCACCACTGAGCCACGTTGACTTTTCATTATTCTTTTCGGTTTCGGCTGCATTTCTATATATAATCCACCAAGTCGTCTGATCATGGGATACAAACGACAGAGCACCACCCAACAACTCGAACAGATACAGAGACACGGCTACCAACTCTAAAAGCATGGGACGAGAACGCCCGCCCGCCTGCCTGACTGTTACCAGCGTTCACCGCAATGTACTGGAGTGTAAAACCATCACAACTGCTAACTCACAAACTGCAACAATTCACCAAACACCGCATCAGATGCTTTCTTTATCTAAGAAGATATATAGATACTCATTATTCCCTGGCACGCATCCACCCACGCTCTCAAGGCATTCACAGTGCCTGCTCATATGCCCGGACATTACAACTCACCACACACAAATTTTGCTTAATTTGACTCAGCACGGGAAACCTCACCCGGCCCGGACACGGAGAGGATTGACAGATTGATAGCTCTTCCTCGATTCTGTGCGTGGTGTTGCATGGCCATACTTAGTTGGTAGATAGATTAGTCTAGTTAATTCCGAAAACGAATGAGACTCCCTACTGCTAAATAGTTACGCGATCGCTAGGCGGTCGGCGTCCAACTTCTTAGAGGGACAAGTGGCTTTCAGTCACGTGAGATTGAGCATTAACAGGTCTGTGATGCCCTTGGATGTCCTGTACTGCACGCGCGCTACACTGAATGAATCAACGTGTGTCTACCTGGTGCCGACAGGCGTGGGTAAGCCGTTGAACCCCATTCGTGATGGTGACCGGGGCTTGCAATTGTTCCCCACAAACGAGGAATACCCAGTAAGTGCAGGCCATACGCTCGCACTGATTATGTCCCTGCCCTTTGTACATGCACATTCCCCACCCCCAACTACTACCATGGTCGGGTGACTTGGTGGATTATATATAAAAAAGCGGCCGGAACCGCAAAGAAGAATAAAAAGACAACATGGCTCAGAAGTGCACAGACGAAAGCGACTCAGTTGGGGGCGGGCACATGAGCAGGCAGTGTGTACTGAACGATGATTGTATGTTGGTTCATAGCGTGCATTGTTGCAATGTTACTTTTCTTGGTGGTTTATTAAATTACAGATTTTGCAAATGTTAATTTTTTTCCCTGTGCTTAAAAATCATTAAAAAAGCGGCGTGATTATGCGGCGTATGGTACGCCGCGGGTTGGCTAGTAAAGTATAATAAAATAAAAAAGTAATAAATAAGGACCCGGGAAGTGAAACCGTGTCTCCTTATTGTGAGGCAGCAGCGCTACCACTGTGCCACTGTGCTGCCCCTGCTAGTAGTGTACTAAAGGAAATTACAGTTTATTTGTCCTTCTCCATTTTAAGCCTGTCTGGGAGTACACCAGATACAGCTGTTATTGTGTTAGGAGGGATTGTGACACCAAGGCTGTCTGATAGGCATGCAGAGATTATTGTCCAAAATGTTGTTAATTTGGTGCACGCCCAGAATATGTGGCCTAGTGAGGCTGGAGCTAGATTGTAACATTCACAGGTTGAATCTTGCCCTAGAAACATTTTGGCCAATTTTAAACAAGATAAATGCGCTCGATAAAAGATCTTAAGTTGAATGACTGAATGCTTTGCACATATGGAGCTCGAGTGTACTCTATGCATAGCTGCCTTCCAGTCCTTTTCTGGAATATTAAGTGACAGATCCTTTCCCCAATAAACTCTGGGGTTTTTGAAAGGAAGAGACTTTAAAATATTTTTATAAATAGTAGAGATGATGTATGAGTCTTCAAGACAGATCAATAATTCTTCTGGAATAGAACAAGGTGGAAGGTGAGGAAAATTGGGCAGGTTCTGTTTAGCAAAGTTTCTAGCTTGAAAGTAGAGGAGAATTTGTGTTGATGAGAAGTTGTATTTGAAGCGTAATTGTTCATAGGATGCAAAGACATTATCTATGTACAAGTCTCTAAGCGTTTTAATCCCAGACATTTTCCAGACATTGAATAGAGTATATGCTTGATAGGGTGGTTGTTATATAGAGGTGTAACAGATAAAAGCGTTTCTGTCTTAAAGTGCTTCCTACATTGGTTCCATATTCTGAGAGAATGAAGGGTAATTGGATTTTTAGTGTAATAACAGTAGTTTCTATTAACTGGGGCACAGAGCAGAGAATTTAAAAAAGTACTGCAAGGTTTTATTTAATCAATTTGTGTCGATGTCCTGGTATTTATACCTTGTTGTATTTGCCGTCCAGTAATAAAATTGAAGGTTGTTTAGTGCCTTGCTCCCTTCTGCTTTGGGTCATTGTAGAGTCGCCCTTTGGATGCATGGATGTTTCAAATTCCAAATAAATGAAGTTATGATTGAGTCTAATATCTTAAAAAAATATGTGTTAACGTACATGGAGAAGCTTTGAAATAGGAACAACAGCTTGAGAATGATGGTTATCTTGCATATGTTCCCTGCTAATGTAAGGTAGAGGGTAGACCATCTAGTCATGTCTTATTTATTTTATACCATGCAGACAGCAAAATTTTGTTGATAAGGAGCTTTATATTTACTTTTAATATTCCCTAGATATTTAAACTGATCTACTAAGATAAATAGGAAAGTGTCTCTGAGCATCCCTGTTATCTCTGATGCGTTTTGAAAGTATACAGCCAATGGTTCACATTGTAGTTTGAAGTTATCTGAAATAATGTTGTTAATACGAACTGAGGCTTCTGGACTAGTATAAAGTAGTTGATCCATGCACGTATGTTTGGGCTGAACCCAAATTTGTGCAATGTAGTGAATAGATAGTCCCATTCAACCATATCAAATGCTTTTTCTGCATATAAAGCATAATAAGATATCTGGGGTGTTAGATATAATGGGTGAATATATTAAATTAAACAAATGTAGAAGATAAGAAGTTAAGTGATTTAATAAACCCTGTTTGATCTTGTGATATTACAGAAGGAAGCACTTTCTCAGTCCTTCTGGCAAGAGTTTTGGAGAGCATCTTAACATTGTTATTCAGAAGATGTATGATGCACAATGCAGTAGGTCCTTATTGTTCTTAGGAAAGATGGTAATTAATGCTTGGTGAAAAGTATAAGGTAGATTTATTTTTGTTTAGTTACTATAAACGTGGCTAATAATAGTGGAGCTAACTTATTTGAGAATTTTTATAAAATTCCACTGGGTAGCCATCAGGGCCGGTCGATTTTCCCACTTTGCATCTAGTAATTCTGAAAGTGTTGGAGGTTTATCTACTTCTGCAACACTAAGAATATCTAGCTGTAGTATCTCTAATGAGTCAAAAAAACTCATTAGATTGTGTTTTATCTTCTTTAAACGGAGTAGAATATAATGACTTATAGTACTCTCTAAATGTGTAAGTTATATTATTATGGTCAATAATTTTATCTCTCTGTTGTTATTTTCTGTTATTGCATTACGGATTTCCTGCTTATGGATTTTGTCGGGCTAAGATCTTATTGGCCTTTTCTCCATGTTCATAATAATGATGTCACGATTTAAAGATTAGCTGTTACGTTTCTTTAATAGTAAAGAGATTAAATTGTGATTGTAAAACCTGTCTTTTCCTATAGAGTGCCTCATTTTGAGGCCTGGCATATTCTAGATCTATTCTGATAATTTTGCTGATTAACTCAGACACCTTCTTGGTTTCTAGTTTATTTTTGTGAGAAGGATATGAAATAATCTTTCCTCTTAAAAAAGGACTTCAGAGTTTCCCAGAGTGTACCTGTTGAGACCTTTGAGGATCAATTCTTTTAATTTCAAAAAATACAGCACATTTTTGAGTTTATAGCATTTAGTGTTTTGTAGGATTTTTGCACAAAATTATGTTGCAAGATATCAATGTAACATAAAGAGGATTTCATTCAGGATAACTCCAAAAAGAATGGTAGGCGCATGTAGACCTCTCAACACATTAATGCCATCTAAAAACAATGTAAAAAAACAGTAGATCCTTGATAGAGTAAGAGTTTCAGAAAAAGTCAAATTGGTTGCATCTCTCACAATTTTGGTGTCGTCCTGGTTGCTGATCAGATCTTAATGAGATAGATCCAATGATTTAAAATGATATCAGTCCAAGTCTAGCACAAGTTAAGAAGAGTCTAAGATATGGATTATGACTATTCAGTATAATTTGCCAATATAAATACAAGATCCTTCTTCTTGCCTTTCCTTAGGAAGTCAAAGAGTATGTCATCTTTTAGGCATTGATTTTAGATAGAATTCTTTATTAGATAGATAGATATAATTCTTTATTGTCATTATGCATACACATAATTAACTTTTTTGTTGGTAGGACTCGGCTTCAAGGCAGAATACTTAAAATACACAATACACTATAAATAATAAAATAAACATAATAAGTATAAAAGACAGCAGCAATAAAACATCAGCAAGTCCAGACTTTTCCTGAGGTAGTACGCCTGCAGAGACCAGTGATCTGTGTGCATGAGTCTGCAGGGGAGGAATACGAGTGTGTATGTTTGATTATGAGGGAAAGTGCATGTGCATGTCTACAGGGGGGCAGGTTAGGGGTAGATGTATGTGTGTGTATCAGCAGGGGCAGATAGACTTCACAGCTCTGGGGATAAAGCTGTCTTTCAGTCTGCTGGTACGTGTTTTTATGTTCTGCACCGCTTTCCCGAAGTCAGTGGTACAAATGGTCCATTTCCCAGATGGGTGAGATCCACAGCTATATATTTGACCCTCTTCTGCACCCTTCCAGCATATACAGAGTCCAGGTCTGGGAGAGGACTTCCCACGATCCCCTGTGCTGTTCTCACCATCCGTACCAAGCCCTTCCTGTCCTGTGCTGTGCAGCTGCCATACCACACTGTCATACTGTAACAGAGAATGCTTTCTATAGCGGACCTGAAGAAGCACGTCTTATCTTCCTGAGGAAGAATAGTCTTTGTTGGGCCTTCTTTACCAGATGATGTGTTCAAAGACCAGGTCAGATCCGATGTGATGTGGATACCCAAGAACTTGATATTGTCCACACACATTACAGCCTCCTCATGTATGAATATAGGAGCATGTTCTGTTCTTCTGGACCTCCTGAAGTCCACAATGATCTCTTTGGTCTTGCTGGTATTCAAGATGAGGTTGTTGGCTGAGCACCATAGTGCTAGGTGTTGTATCTCTTCTCTGTAGTGAGTCTCATCATTGTCTGATATGAGACCCACCACGGTCGTATCATCTGCAAACTTCACCACCATATTTGTGGCATAGATGGCAGAGCAATCGTGCGTAAATAACGTGAGGAGTCCTGGGCTGAGCACACAACCCTGTGGCGTGCCTGTGTTCAATACCAGTGTGGCTGATGTATGATCTCCAATTCTAATCACCTGAGGCCTGTTGATGAGAAAGTCCCTGATCCAGAGACACAACGATGTGGACAGACCCATATTATGAAGCTTTTGTACCAGCTTGTCCGGGATTGCGGTGTTAAACGCTGAACTAAATTCGATGAATAGCATCCTAACATAAGTGTTAGGGCACCGCAGATGAGTCAGGGCTGTGTGAAGTACTATTGAGACGGCATCCTCTGTAGATCTGTTCCTCCTGTAGGTGAACTCATGGTTGTCAAATCCAGCAGGGATGGCATCTTTGATGTACTTTAGGAGGATTCTCTCAAAACCATCTAAATAAAGCCATTATTACTGGAGTCAGAGCCATTAAGGCAGGTGACCACAGATTTTTTATGCACAGGCACAATCGTGGAGGATTTGAGGCAGACAGGAACCATTGCAAGTTATACGGAAAGGTTGAAAATGTCCAGAAAGACTCCTGCCAGTTCATCAGCACATATTTTCAGTGTTTTACCCGACACCTTATCCGGTCCTGCAGCTCTGTTGGTGTTGATCCTCCTCAGGGTGGACCTCACTTGGTGTAGTTACAGGACTAGAGGCTGATGCTGCTCCTCCAGCCAAGGCAGATGTACAGTTTCCCTGCTGCTAGATGCATCAAAGTATGCAAAGAAACTGTTCAAGGTGTCAGGGAGACTAGGGTCATAGCTGACCTGCTGATCGCTGCGTTTATAATCCGTTATGGTCTTTAAGCCTCTCCACATGTTCCGTGGGTCGTTGTTATCAAAATACTCCTCGATATGCTGTTTGTATCTGTATTTTGCCAGGTTTATTCCTTTTTTTTAGTTCTTTTCAGGCTTTGCTATATGCCAGCCTGTCTCCTGACCTATATGCAGCATCCCGGGCTTTAAGCAGTGATCTCACCGTAATGTCCAGCCACGGTTTCTGATTTGGAAACACCCTAAAGGTCTTCGTGGGCAGGATAGCATCAGCACAGAACTGCACATAGGACAGGACAGATGATGTATATCCCTCTAGATCTGAGCCCTCTTTGAACACTCCCCAGCCAGTATGCTCAAAACAGTCCTGTAAAGCTGAAGATACCTCCTAAGTCCATACCTGTACTGTTCTGGAAGTCATTTTCATTTTGCAGATCACGGGAGTATAGGCTGGGATCAGCTCCACTGCGATGTGGTCCGACATGCCCAGATGTGGGGCTGCTACAGCCTTGTATGCTCCTGGGATGTTGCAATAAACTTGATCCAGAATGCTATTGTCTCTAGTTGGAAAGTTTATAAATCCTCGAAATTTGGGAAGCACTGCTTTTAATTCTACATGATTAAAGTCACCAACCACAATCACAACCGCGTCTGGATTGGCATTCATTTGTCTGCTTATCAGGCAGTACAGCTCTTCCAATGCTAATTTAGCGTTAGCTCGCGGTGGGATATATACAGCCACTATCAGGATGGAGGAGAACTCTCTTACCATCTTTAATGGTCTGTATTTCACTGCCAGATATTCCAAGTCAGGGGAGCAGTATGTTCCAATAATGTTTGTAGCTGTATACCAGGATTTATTAATGTATAGCGTCAGTCCTCCACTTTTACATTTAGCGGAAGCTGCAGTCCTGTCTGCCCAGAACAGAGCGTGCCACAGCATCTGGGATGTTATTATCCAGCCAGGTCTCAGTAATAATTGCCGCACAGCTGTCCACCCTACGTGAGGCAATCCTCAGCCGAATCTCGTCTATCTTATTGGTGAGAGACCTGGCATTACTGAGGAAGAGACTGGGAAGAGCCAGTCTGTATTGGTTAGCATGTAGCCTAGCATGTAGGCCGCTCCTTCTGCTTTGCTTTTGTTTACAGTGCCTCCTCCGCCGTCTCGGCATCAGAGGGGGTTAAGGTTACTGCCTAAATTTTAATCATGATGTACAGGAAATAGGTAGTTTTGGAAAAGGACATATATTACAGTGACAAAAAATTACAAGCAATGCAAGGGACTTTGCCATCTGAATGATGTAACTGTGCCTTTTACATGTAAGACTCTATGGGTCTGGATATCATGCTCATGCCAGAAAATGGAAAATATTTTATTTAGAAAAAAACCCATAATTTAACATTTACAGTCTGTTTCAAAGTAAAGACATTGAATCAATATGTTATCTGGGCAACAAATAATCAAAGAGTTTCAAAGAACCGTTGATGTATTTTGCATGCTCTTCTATATGTACTAGACTCCATTCCTAAAGTATCACATGCTGTTGTAGGCAATCATTCAAATCAGGATGCCAGAGGTCAAAGATTCACCATCTAATAAATGATTGCCTTCCTTTGTCATAGACCTCTGAAGCAGCAGTTTAAGTGAGGTGTTTTTCCAGATAACATGGGAATAACTCAGTCTTATCTATTACTAATTTAGTTACAATATAAAAACAGTAGGAATTTGTAAAGAATATTACATGTAACTGTATTAATTCTTACTGCCAATATGTTATTGAAGTCATTGAAGTCATTGGAATGGCCCTACATGATGGTCTTCACAAAAGAAATAAAATTTGACTGAATATGTTTTACAGTTTTGTCTGACTATGATGCTTAAATTTGCAAATGAACACTATATAGCGAAAAGTATATGGACATCCATCTAAATTATTGAGTTTCAGCCTCACCCATTTTTAAAAGGTGCATACAAATACCCATGCAATCTCCATTGACAAACATTGGCAATAGAATGAATCATAGGATGCCACCTTTGCCAGAAGTCAGAACATGAAATTTCCACTCTGCTAGATATGCCCCAATCAACTTTAAGTACTATTATTGTTAATTTAAAGTGTCTAGGAGCAACAACAACTCAGCCATGAAGTGGTAGACCATGGAAACTCACAGAGTGGGGTCGGCAAGTGCTGAAGCGCAAAGAGTGCAAAAATGGTCTGTCCTCTGTTGCATCACTCACAACAGAGTTTCAAACTTGTTGGAATGGGTTTCCATGGCTGAGCAACTGCACATAAGCTGTAGCAAGCATTGGCTGTAGTGGTGTAGAGCACACCACCATTGCACTCTGGAGCAGTGGAAATATGTTCTTGAGTGATGAATCATGCTTCTCTATTTGGCAGTCTGATGGATGAATCTGGGTTTGATGGATGACAGGAGAATGCTTATTTCTGGACTGTATAGTGCCTATTGATCTGCATCATCCTCTTTAGACATATTACCTCCTTCTGTTTTACTTGGGGCTTTCAGCAGCATCAGTCCATCTTTGCTGTCTATAATCAATAGCTCTCTGAAGCAAGGGTATGCTCCCTCCTATTTTAAATGCGCTGAGGTAATCCTTTTACTAAAAAAAAAACTAATGTCGATCCTAGCTCTGTATGTAATTATCGACCAATTTCAAAATTACCGTCTATTAGTAAAATATTACAAAAGGTTGTTGAAATCCAACTTAAATCTCTATTACACAATGTACAGATTTTTGATCCTTTATAATCTGGTTTTCAAAAGCAGCACTCTACTGAGACTGCTCTTTTAAAGGTCTGTAATGATCTCCTAATGGCTTCTGATTCAGGAAATTGTTACATATTTGTTTTACTTGACCTTAGTGCAGCCTTTGATAATGTGGATCATAACATCTTACTTAATAGGCTTAGACAGTTGGCTGGTATTTCCAGATCTGCCTTAGACTGGTTTTCATCCTACTTATCAAATAGGAGCTTTTCTGTTAGTATGAGTAAATTTTGTTTTGCCATTCCTTCTCTAAACTGTGGGGTTCCCCAGGGTTCAATTCTTGGTCCGTTGTTATTTTCGATTTACATCCTTCCTGTAGCAGGGATCATTCAGTCTTTTAAAGACATCTCATCACTTTTATGCTAATGATATCCATCCATCCATTATCCAGCCCGCTATATCCTAACTACAGGGTCACGGGAATCTGCTGGAGCCAATCTCAGCCAACACAGGGCGCAAGGCAGGAAGCAAACCCTGGGCAGGGCACCAGCCCACCGCAGGGCACACGCACACACACAACCACACACCAAGCACACACTAGGGAAAATTTAGAATCGCCAATGCACCTAACCTGCATGTCTTTGGACTGTGGGAGGAGACTGGAATACCTGGAGGAAACCCACGCAGACACGGGGAGAACATGCAAACTCCACGCAGGGAGGACCCGGGAGGCACACCCAGGTCCCCAGGTCTCTCAACTGCGAGGCAGCAGCGCTACCCACTGTGCCACTGTGCCGCCCTGCTAATGATATTCAGCTGTATTTTTCTTTTAAACCACTCCAGCTCGATAAGTTGTTCACCCTACTTGATTACGTTTCACGGATAAAAGAGTGGCTCTCTAACAATTGCTTACACTTAAATTCCAGCAAAATGGAAACCATGATTATGGCTTACCCTGACAATTATTCTGAAATTGATCAGGTGCTTGCATCTTTCTGCGCACGACTGCTAAGTCCAGTGTTCGAAACCTTGGAGCTATGTTTGATTCCTCTCTGAGTTTTAATTTGCATTTTAAATCTATTTCTTGTTCCTGTTACTTTCACTTAAGGAACATTTTTAAAACTGCTGTGAATAAGGCGCTATATAAGCATCCGACCCGGCACAGATTCACACTGAGGCACGTATAAATTGAACACAAGTCTTTATTTTCTCTTCAGCCGTGGGCCACGTCTTCCCCATGTCCCACAGGCCCAACACAGTCCCACAAGCACTTAACACAACACAAATAAATCTTTTTCTTCACCTGTGGGGCACGTCTTCCCCGTGAACCCCACAGGTATAACACAGTCCCAAAGTACCTCTTTCTCAAGACAGCAATCCTTCCACTGGCACCACCACTCCTCTCAGGCACCTCATCCTCTTCCTCCCGATTCTGGCCCTGAGTGGTGGTTGCTGGCTTCTTTTATGGCCCTCCCGGGAGTGCTCTTGGTGCTTGCTCACCTGTTACCAATTGCATTCCCGTGTGGGGCCCATGATTAGACCAGCTGGGCTTAACTATCTCTGCCTCGCCCCCTGAAGGCCATCCCAGGTCCCCACAGGGTTGGGAAGAACTCCATCTCCCATGAAACCCTGTGGGAAACTGAGGCATCATCAACCAGGGAGGCTGCCACCAAGCGTCCCGGGGGAGGTATTGAGGAGTCCATGGCTGCTCCCCCGGAATACAAGTAGAAGGGACGTCCTGGCCGGGCATGAACCCTGGCCATCCTCCACACTGCGTTCTATAGTTTCATCGTCAAACTTACTGCTTCTCACACACTTACGCAGATCTCAGCCTCAGAATCTGTTAGCTGCTCCATGTATGAGATTAAAAACAAGGGTTAATAGAGCCTTTCAGCCATATGCACCAAAGATTTGTAACAACTCTTCATCTTCACATGGTTGACTCTGCAGACTCTTTTAAAACAGTTAAAAACTTTCTTGTTTAGCAAGTCTTATTGTTATTTTTTATTTTCATTTATTTTATATTATCTTACTTAATGTATTTGTTAGATTTTATTCTACTGTGTATCACAATGCATATATGTCTTGCCTAGCTTCACCTTTTTCTTTTCCTGTACAGCTCTTTGTGACTCCTAATCTGCGAAAGCCGTTTTATAAATAAACCTTACTTTTTTACTTTTTCAAGGTTTGGACTAGGCACATTGGTTCAGTCTGGTGTACTGTTTATGCTACAGCTTATAAAGATATTTCAGACAATTGTGTGCATCCAATTTTTTAGCAACAGTTTAGGGAAGGCCCTTTTATGTTCTAGCAATACTGTACCTATGTAAACAAAGCCATACCCATTAAGAAAAGGTGTGATGAGTTTAATGTGGACCTCAACCCTAATGAACACCTTTGAGGTGTATCAGAAAGCTGACTGTGCACCAGGTCTTCTCGTCCAACATCAATATCTGACCTCAGGAATGCTCTTTTAGCAGAAGACACACTCGCAAATCTTGTGGAAAACCTTTCCCAGAATTGTGGAAGCTGTTTTAGCTGCAAAGAGCAGCCTACTCCACATTCATGTATTTGATTTTGGAATGGCATGTCCAAAGGGGAGTGGGGGTGTTACTCCATATTAATAAATTGTCCAACAAATTTATAGAGATGTGATGGTAGGTCTCCACAAACCTTTAGTGTATATAATATGATGTAGTGGAAGGACACTATGTAAATTAAGACTGAGAAGACAGAATAATCACAGGATATACTTTATTTAAATTTCTCCTGAACACTGAACTTCTTTGATGATCACATATTGCTTGTAATACAGAATGAAGTATGAACATGGCTCAAGACATAGAGCAGCATATCACCATTGTACAAAATACCTGTTGTTCTAAGAGTCCACTTCCACAAACCTCGACACTGTTATACAAACAAACAAATAAATACACAGAGGACAGCTAAATAGCAATGCAAAAAAAAAATAGTTGAAAGAGAACCACAACATCTGAGTTATTTGTATTAAATGAGGCTTCTGAATTTGAACACAATAAGTTTTCCAGGCTGTGATTTTTGGGTAAAACCCAAACATTTGCAGAGTTACACATAAGTCGTTCCATTGCCACTCAATTAATAGCCCTCCTAAATCTGGGTGCTTTAACAATAATTGGTCATACATTATGTATTAAAAGATCAACAAGTATGAAATAAAAAGTGTCTGGATTTGATTAATACTGTCTAAATGTGTAAAGTAGCAGAATGCAGAACATTTGGTAGACTCTTATGAAGTGGCGCTGCCATTATGAACTCACTCTTCATAATATGAATAGAAAATATTCAGGATTTGCTATAGATCATATAGCAGACTCAGTTCAAAACTGTGTATTCATATGCAGTCCTCATTAATACTTGCAATACATTTATTCAGTTATGATATTATTGTATGTTACTTCCTGATAAATGCGGAATGAGATATCAATAGCTCTTCCAGTATGCATGAAAACAGAGATTATCAAATTTAGTCCTGATAGGCCACTGTTTTCATTCAGCTATAACCGTATTTTTAAATAGCTTTAAACCTAGACTTCTGTCTGATTAAGCAGATTTTACCATTCAGTGTCTGTTTATTTTTGTGTTAATACATAAATTACAGATTAGGTATGTAATTTTTTACATGTATGTGGAAGGTATACGTATGTATGTTACACATGAATGAATTGTTTATCTTTATTTATTTATTTTTTTCCACTTTGCCCTCATACATTTTTTTAAACATTCTGGACATATACGCCATTGCTTAAATAATGAGCATACAGGTGCATATGACAGCAAAATAGCTGTTCTGTTTTTACAGTTAATGTCATATGCATCTGTGTCTGTTCCACTCTTTATTAATTGTCAAAATCTCTGTGGTTTGTGTGTCTGTGTGTTTGCCCTGTGATGGACTGGTGTCCTGTCCTGGGTAAAATTAGGAAAACAAAAGGTTAAATAACTCAATAAATTAAAAAAACACATTTATGCCATCAAAATTATGGCAATAAACAAATATTTCTAAAATTCTTATAGAAGTACTGTATGCTTACACTGACATGCTTTATTGGAAACAGAATAAGAGCAGAAAAAAGCCGGTTAATTAAACAATGAAATCGATTCAATGAAAAAGCTTGTTTGAATAAAAACTTGTCACCATAAGGGTTAAAGATTAAAGTTTAGAACCACTCATTTAAATGATCCCTGCAAGATCCATATAAAATGAAAGAATTGGTTATTTTTCAAGAAGTTATTTCTTCACAATCATTGTATATATTAATTTGCCAAATAAAATTGACTTCTAATGTAGGTAACACTGCACAACAATTTTTTTAAAAATATCTTGCTTCCTGAATAGATTTTGCTGATTGTGACAGGTACCTACTGGGTATGCACAAATATAGTTTTGGTTTTACTGCATCACGTAGGAACTCTGAGAAATAGACATTTATATGCTGACAATAACGTATTTAATCATGTTTATGTTTCGCATAAGCTATTCAATTCAACAGAATTAAAAGTGTTTTGCTCCTGATTTTCTTTTGTATTCAATGTCTGGTGCATCATGTTGCACTGTCCAACAGTAGTCAGCCAGCACTGATGGATTCCCGTTGCCCTGGTATCGTTTCTCCATCGTAGCAATGTCCTGGTGAAACCTTTCACCATGTTCATCGCTGACAGCACTGAGATTTGCAGGGAAGAAGTCCAAGTGTGAGTGGAGGAAATGAATCTTGAGTGACATGTTGAACGTCATTGTCTTGTATGCTTTGAGAAGTTTGTCTACCAGCTGAATGTAGTTTGGGGCTCTGTAATTGCCCAGAAAATTGTTAACAACATCTTTGAAGGCTTTCCAGGCAATTTTTTCTGGCCCAAATAACAGATCTTCAAACCACTTGTCACTCATAAAATGTCTGTTCTGGTGGCCAACAAAAATGCCCTCTTTGATCTTGGCATCAGTTATTCTTGGGAACATCTGTCTTAAATAATGAAAACCTTTGCCTTCCTTGTTCAATGCTTTCACGAAATTCTTCATGAGTCCCAGTTTTATGTGAAGAGGAGGCAAAAATATATTTGCCAGGTCAAAAAGTGATTCATGTGCCACATTTTTCTGTCCTGGAACTAACTTTTTACGGAGTGGCCAGTTCTGTCGAGAATAGTGCAACTCTTTGGCACGGCTGACTCATTCACAGATGAAGCAACAGTACTTTGTAAAGCTGAGCTGCAGTCCTAGTAACAGAGCAACAACTTTAAGATCTCCACAGATATTCCAGTTGTACCTGCTATACTGGACATGCTTCAGCAACAGTTCCATATTCTCGTACGTTTCTTTCATGTGTGCTGCATAGCCAATAGGTACTGAAGGATAAACATTGCCATTGTGTAGCAGAACAGCTTTCAGGCTTAACATTGATGAATCAATGAAGAGACGCCACTCTTTCAGGTTGTGATCACAACCCAAGGCCGAGAACAATCCTTCAATGTCACAACAGAAAGAGACTGTCGACTTGTGCAAAAAATTTGGTTATAGATAGATAGATAGATAGATAGATAGATAGATAGATAGATAGATAGATAGATAGATAGATAGATAGATAGATAGATAGATAGATAGATAGATAGATAGATAGATAGATAGATAGATAGATAGATAGATAGATAGATAGATAGATACTTTATTAATCCCAAGGGAAAATTCACATACTCCAGCAGCAGCATACTGATACAAAAAACAATATTAAATTAAAGAGTAATAAAAATGTAGGTAAAAACAGACAATAACTTTGAATAATGTTAACGTTTACCCCCCCAGGTGGAAGTGAAGAGTCGCATAGTTTGGGGGAGGAATGATCTCTTCAGTCTGTCAGTGGTTATATCATGATGTCGGCCTTGAATCACAGAAATTTTTGTACCTGGTGACAGCAAACACCATTCCTGCAGTCTCGAACCCAGCAGCTCGGCTTTTGCTTTTGACAGACCCAAATCTCTGACCAAATCATTCAATTCAGACTGTGTTATCAGATGTGGATCGCCTGATGAGCATGGTTCAAAATCCGGGTCAATGTCACTGTCAGTACCCTGCATTGCAGTTTCTTCATCTGGTTCATCTAAGGACCAATCCTCTGGTGGTTTTGGAATTGGAAGACTGTCGTCATGTGGTACGGGTCTCATTGCTGAAGGCAGATTAGGATATTCAATTGACTTCTTGTTTTTGGCAGAGAAACCAGACACATTAGTCAAACAGAAGTAACAGTCCATCACATGGTCTTTCTGTTCTCGGCATATCATCAGAACAGCAAACGGCATCGTCTTTCAAGTGCCTCTGAGCCAGGCTCTCAGAATGACAGTACATGTCACACAGCAAATGTGAGGCGCCCATTCCTTGTCTTGATCACCAATTCTGCAGCCAAAATACAGATGATAAGCTTTTTTCACAAGAGCAGTCATCCAATCGTCTCTGCGGCGCAAGTGTATATTCACCACAGATATAGCAGAATGTATCGAGGCTGTTACAACATTGATGAGACATATCGCCTGACACCAAAACATCTATAGCATCAAACTTACTTTCTGTTATATTGCTACAGATAGTATACTTTACTATACATACACACTGACTATCTATATTAACCAAATGAGCAGGATCGCTGTATGCAAGCCACCTTTATAGCATCCTGAGACAGCGTCAAGCTCGTTCAGACCTGACCAGGCATGTCCAGGATGTCAACTTCCACAGAACAGCTTCCAATCTGGCCTGATTCCATGCCTGGACATGCCCAGGCTGCACAAACCGTTGTTGATAAGTCACTTACAGGAGTGAAAATGTTTGGATACAAATATAAGAAAAAATCATGACAAAACTGAAGATTTGTCTGAAATGGTATGTGATGGGTAAATTTTGATGTGATATTCTTGATCAGCACCCAAAAATCTATAAGAAACACCCAACAGTGTTCAAGAAGCATAAACTTTGTTGTGCAGTGTAATTTTTATAAATTTTAAAAATAATTTGTCAGTTCTGGAACTTACAATGAGAATGAAGGGTGCATGAGTCTGTTGGTGAAAAACGTAAAACTCACCAAATACAACACTTTGAAGCAGCAAAGGTTTTGATTTGAGAAAATGTGCCTATGGTCATTCTCACAATGTGCCACTAATTTTACATAACATTTAAGTTCCCCCCACTTCAAGATTGGTGTGCATTGGCATTAGTATCTAATGTCGAAGAGCAGAGTTGAGAGGAGTACAATGTGCTGGCAAGCTAACTAAAAATTTCATCATAAAAAATAATAATAATTTGATAAGAGTGCACTTTCCCATTTGTTTCTATTGCACATCATACTAAATTAGTTCATATTTAGGAGTTACAGTCACAATGAAATTTTAAAGCCTATTCAAATCTAATTTCTTCAAAAAGAAGGAAAGCACTAAAAAGGAATTAACAGGTGGTCAGCTCTTAAGCTCCATTTAACTGAGAATCAATATTGTCAAAATAAATATCCTTCAAAGGTTTATCTCTTAGGGTATCTGTTTATATTAAAATATACTTTTTTAAAAGTTAAATTCAATTGTACTTTTGTTTATCTGAAAAGTAAACGGGCCATAGGCAGTTCTGCAAATATTTAAAGTAGAGGATGGCATGGCATTACCTAACATTCTGTTTCACTAATAGATTATGAATGAATTCTTACAAACTATGGAAGGAATCATTAGATAATCAAACTGCCTCTGTTTTGTAAGTTATAAAAACAAATTAAACATCCCTCTATATGATTTGTCTTGGGCTTCAGTCACCAATATCTGTTGCCACTTTATTAGCAATGGAAACGATTTAGGAAACACTTTAAGGAAGAAATGCAGTTCTTGAATGTTACTCCCACAGTATACTACTGCCTTCTTTAACGTTCATAGTAATTAATTTACTGAAGGTGTTAGGTTTCAGGGCAGTAGTATTAAGGCAGGGTCCTTCTGTCAAAATGTCAACCAAAAATGATGGATGACTTGATCACCCCTCCCCCTTTCCTCTGAATGGTGGATAAAAATGATGCACCCCACCCCCTGTCCTGTGATTGGTGGGTTTAAATGATGCTCCCTCCCCCTATCCAGTGATTGGTGAATTCAAACCTGTCCCCAGAAGCCCAGACCCCACCTTAATCCCACCCCATCCACCTGATTGGTTCAGGGTTTGTGTCAAGAGCAGTTTGATGGGTGTTAATCCCACCCAGACCCCACCTTAATCCCACCCCACCCATCTGATTGGTTCAGGGTTTGTGTCAAAAGCAGTTTGATGGATTCTTCTCTGCATTGCCCCCCCGGTCTGTCAAGACCTGTTTGTTGGCTGGCACCCCCTTCCTGCCTCTTCTCCTGAGGCCCTTTATATCAAAAGAACGACATTGCCATGAACCCAAGGCCTGATCGACATGTCAAACTTGAATTGCCCACCTATGATAGGTCAAAAGAACATACTCAAATAAGCCCCTCCCTTCTGAAAGTTGTGTATAAAAAGCGGTTCATCTTCTTCGGCTCTAAAGACTCTGTGAAGAAATGGAATCTATTACCAATGTCCCAGTGAAACCTTGGATCCGCAGGCTCTATTTGAATGACCAGATGAAAGATGTTAAAAGACATTTGCTGCCTGAGTTTCTTCAAGCTGAAGCGGCTGACAAGGGCCAGACTAAGTCATCTGAAACATGGTCAGAATCAGGCAATGACGAAAAGGAAAACTGCCTGCTGCCTTTAGTATTCAATGCAGGAATTTCTGAAAGCTGAAGCAGCGGTTGAGTACCAGACTAAGTTGTCTGAAACATTGACAGAATCGAGCGATGACGAAATGGAAACCACGCCTTTATTCTAAGCAACGCCCCTCCCATTTTACAATAAATACTCAGCCTGTTATCAACCGGTGCCAGATCGAAGACCCTGCAATTTCAGAACTCATTGAAGCTTTTAAAGCTGTCCGCATATCGGGTGCTACAGACTCTGAAATGACTGCTGTCGGCATAACAACCTCAGGTGTCCCGCCTGAAGCTCCAAAGCCTTACCAACTCTATAACTCAGACAGGGAGGTCGAGATCAACTGCATTCAGGACAACCAAGAATCTGACCCGTTTTTAAGTTTACAGCCTGATTACAGTCTCTGGTCAAGCGTCTTTGAGGCAGACAGTTTATTCCAGTTTCCAGGACCGTCGATGCCTACCCTCATCTCTGTTAATTGTGCTCAGATGGATACCTCTTACCTAGCTCCAGGACAGCCGTGGGTGAACAGACAAGTTCCACAGGAACCGATGTCGATTGGACTTTCTGAGACAGATATGGATTGTCCTGATGGTGTGCTGCCTGAAATCTGGAAAAAGGCCCTGCAACTTGTTAAAGGGCTGTTGACGGCTCTGCTGGACATTATTGTCTACCGCGACCAGAAAAAAGACTGTCAAGGCTGCGAGATAGACAATCCCAGCCAGACAAGACAATCCTGCCTCAGTGAACCTGATATTGCATACCGCGTAGGACGCTTTTAGAAGATCCTGAAGATTTTTCGCAAGCATTGGCTGAAACGACTGGCTGTGAAAGTAATGGGGTATTATAACATTTTCCTACCTTTTCACAAAACACATGTGGTGATTGAAAAGTCTATTGATGAACTTGAAAATATCTACTCTATTCATGATGCTATAATGCAGTCATTTTATGAAATGGATGAACACTCCACTGTAAAAAAATTAATTTTTAAAATAAAATTTGTAAAAAAACTCATGTTTCCCTGCTGCCTTCAAATTTTATGTCCAGTAAATATATGTATATTCATTATGTCCACTAATTATTTTCAGGTAGAACACTTGAAACAACCTGGCCTTGTTCATTGTTTCAAATTACAGATAGAAGTGTTGCAAGTTAATGAATGCTAAAGATTAATCTTTTCAACATTGCAATCTTTGTTGAAAAAACACATTATTGAATGTCATATACTCGTTTCCACTTGTCCTTCATTGCTCTTTCCACTTACTGATTTCAGTTAAAAGAACAACGTCAGCTTGACATTATTTATCTTTTCAAGTCCATATGACTAATCCATATTTAATGGTTAAACTCATGGATTGTAATAATCACAACAAACACGATTCTTTGTTTTAAACTATGACACAAAGTTTATTTGCTGCTCTGAAATGTGTTGCTTAAACTCAAAAAATCGTTTTAATTCTACCCATTAAACAAATTACCTTGTTTCCTGAAATTTCACATAAATTCAACTGTCATTCAAATACGTTTTCTCTCATGACATTTCTAAAAATATTAACTAAAACAAATTTCAGAAATAACATGTAAGAAGTAACTTCAATTACTCTGTAATACAGTAATGATATGAATTTTCTCAGTGTCAGTACTCAGACAACAGTATAAAAGTCTAAACTTGAGCTTCCTTTGCCATAGTCACTTGCACTATTGTTGTTTAAATTTGAACCCAACATCCAAAGTAAAAAGCTAACATCTAAATTATCTCCCACTCAAATCAGCACTTGGCTCGGCCCATCTAATACAAAGCATACTGAAATTGAAAAAACTGATTAACAGTGTGCTTTTCAACTATACCAAAATCAGTCCAACAATGCAAGTGACCATCTGTTACCACAGGTTAAACACAATAATAAAACAAAAATACAATATATGGAATGCTTTCTAAACATGAATGTGCTTATGTGTTGAAAGGAAGAGCTATATCTATGAGGCATGCATGTGGCAAATGTGTCATCAATGTGTGAAATAATGTCTTACAGCAAAGTAAATGAAACCCTGAGTTAACCTTCAGTCAAAAAAGATAAAGAAATGTTAAATTAAAATGAAAATTGACTACAAATTGTTATTTGAACAACATGATATGAACATGAATACACAGCTTGGCAACAAATTTCCATCACAATCTTCACATGCTTGCAACAAGAAAGATAAACAAAGAAATCCAAGCAAATTTCTCTCTCTTAAAATTCAATAAATCAAGAATATAAATTAAAGTTCCAACACATTCATAGTGTTTGCCTCTGAAAGGTATTATGATTTTTTTTTACATCAGTGTCTACACTCTGTATCTCAGCAGTTTATTTCTCAGACCATGTATCCGTGCAGAGCCATGATCTGGCTTAATCTGCATAACCACTCTTTGCAGAAACTCAAAAGTGTATTTCATCTTTTGTGGATATTCCAGATTAAAACAATAGATGATGCCCATTAGTATGGCAAAGCCCTCTGGCACATTTTGGAGGCTGTGTAAAATGATGGTCTTCTCCACCACAACTGCCACATTGAAGACCTCATGTGGGAATGCATCCTGTAGTACACCTTCATGGCCAATCATGAGTCCTACTTGCATCCACTTCATAATCACATCCAGCTGTTCACCATGGGCCTACAGAGGAAAAAAAAATTAGAAACTGTGCCCTTGTCTATGTTTTTAGCTGTTAAAAGTAAAATGATTCTAAAAGGCTAATCTGAATAGATGCGAGGACACATAATATTAAGAAAATGACCATAACTGAGTTGATAGCAAATGCCACTTAGTTTGTCATTATCTGTATACGACATGTGAAAAGTAGCAGTTGGGACCTGCCCATGGCTACATGCAAACACTAACTCCCTAGTTGCCCTGGTTTGAAAAAAACAGTCTATTTCCTAATTATTTTACAGGATGCACAACTATCACAGTATTTAACAGAGCAAATATTGGTTGTTAAAAAAATGATTTAAACTGTGGTTATATCACTCAAGAAGTAAAGAGTTAAAAGAACTGTTTTCATACATCACATGTATTGGTAATGCCTGATGGATCTTCAAATATGTAGTATGGTAGACCAAGCAGTGCAGCAGTTCTTCTCTTCTGGTTTGTGTCCTACAAGATGGGGGCAGAAAAATCAGACAAAAGAAAATACTACAAATCTGCACAATAAATAATAACATTGAATCTATACACTGATCACTTTTACTACTTACATCTTTCTCAAGACACTGCAGAATACTTTTGAGTGACAGCTTTCTGCCAGACATTGCTGCTGCTTTATACACTGCAAGAAGTCTTGGAACCAGTGACCATCTAATCCTTCAAGAAATGGCTGCAAAAGGTCTGTAGTGACGATCCTTTTGAACTCTGCACTTATCTGGGGGGAGAGAGAAAGAATTTAATGTGAGATGACTTAGGTGGCAAAATACCTGAACCTCAAATGTTTAAACATGTTGAGGACTTTATTTATGATTAAGTCTAGTATGTGGCCTGTTACCTGTCTTTCATTAAACAGTGCTGGCCATCTGGTAAAGACTTCAGAAATTAGTGGTTCACCACCAACTATTTCCTTCCTCCGCTGTGAAAATGTGGAGATCATCAGTTCATCCACATGCTGTAGATCAGGTTCTTTTTTCTGCATTTCAGTCACAATGAGCTTCCGCTTCTCCTCCGTGTCCTCTGCACTTTGTCCTTCAGGTGGATCTGACAAATAATGTATTTCACCCTTTATGGATTTCTTGACACACTTGCCTTTATAATCTGCTCTTTTCCTTTTGTTTACAACAACCTGGGTATCCAGCAGCACTCAGACTCTGACGGTAATTACCCATCTTAAATTTTAGACTATACACCCAGCAATGCCATCCTTTGTCAGATCCTGGCTCCTTGAGACAAGGATGCTTTTCAACAAGAGCTTTAGCGACACTGTCATACTGATCTTTACTTGGGTAGGCAGTAATCTTTGACATTAAATCTGCTAGTTTGTCTAGTATGTCACTCTTAACACTCTTGGAAATCACCATTACAGATCCAACTTTAACATAAGCATCATTTGCCTCTTTTAGCTGGAGTTCAACATCATGGGAGAAACGTGGAATTTCAAAAGGATCAGGCCAATCTAAAGACTCTCCACTACAGGAAGATGGCAGGCTGCCGGTATCCAAAGTTGAATCTGAGCAGACTAATTCAGAAGGGATAAACAAAACCTTTAAAGTCACCCGCTCTGTTGAAAGATCTTTGACATCTGTCAAATTACACAACTCGTTTCCAAATTCTGGATCTTCAAATTGTAAGATAAAGCTCCCTCTCAGTCCAATCTTGTTTTGCAATAGCTGACACAGTTCCTCAACTGATGGGGGGGTGTTCTCAATGGAGAGGTGTCTTATTTCATTTGCTGACACAATGACACGAAGCAGCATTTTTGATTAGAAACTATTAGCTGAAAAAAGAAAAATGATCAAATTAAAAAAATATTCCAATACAGGCCGCCTGTCACCTGCCTCTCTCCCTCAGACACATATAATTCCTATAGATTTTGCCAACTCTTTGATGAATTATATTGTGCCACTATAAACTCAAAACTTGAACAGTTGAACAAATAAAACCCTAATTTAAATTTTTAACACACAATCCTTCAAAGTTTTAAACATAAAAACATTTCGAAATTTTCAAGTATCAGGCTGAACTTTAACACACACCACTTACATTAACGTAACAAGAATGTTCTTGGAGTGACTAGCAGCTGTCCTTCAACAAGGTAGGACATCAGTGGGATGTGGTCATTCAGGTCCTCTGGTTTGGTGACCAGTGTTTCCACTGGGGTTTTTCTGAAGAGTCGGTAACACATAAGATCTTCCAAGAAACATGCTGAAAAAGTTTCAACAAAGAATGATATTTGGCCAGCCACAATACATATTTCCAGTATTTTTGCAAAATCTGGAAATCCACTTGTGCTTCCAACAAAAAGAATCATTCTTTTAGAATACCTTGTTCCATTTACATTAGCATTGGAGGTAAGCCCAACAGTGTCAACATCACTAAACCTACTCAGAATGGCCTGTCTGATATTACCATCTAAAATGTGTAGGTGCACAGCAGACACCTTCCCAGTCTCAACCTCTGGCTTGAAAATGTTTGGCATTTCAAGATAGTATGCCAGCATAAGTTGATGTCTTGTGGACAGAGTAAGCAAAATATTTTTGAAGTTGCGGGCATCGTGAACTACCTTTTTTAAAAAAAATGTTTTGCCTCAAATCTAATTGTCCAAAGGTCGATTAGGGGTCCAAACTTCTTTGTAAGTTCAAGATAATGCTCCACAAAGTGATGTTTGGGACGCAACTTGAAATTAGGGAACACCTCTAAAAGCAACTGCCTATGATCAGAAATTTTAGATTGCAAATAACTGAGTGTTTGTGAAGAAAAAGAGGGCATAGATAATAATTCCACCAAGTCTTTTAACTCAAGAATGATTTCCCATGTTTGATCACCTTCTGGAATAAGGTGGCCAATAATTAACGGAAGGAACCTTATAAGAGTCCAATTTTCATGTCCATTACCACCTATAGTTCCACTTTGTCGAAAAGTTGATGGTATTCTCTGAGGATGATTTCGTTTGTCAGCAAATTTAAAAGGAAAGCATTGTATTCTACTATTAAGCTCATCCAATGTTAAATATTTTTTAGAAATCAAATCTGAGAGACATAGGCTCAGCTCTACAGGTACAATTCCTTCCAGTACATCATGTAGAAAATCAGGTGGAAAGCCTTTACAAACATGAAAGTATGCCAGCTTCTTTAGAGGACAGTCCATTTTGATTAAGCACATTTACAGCCTTATCAAACAACTCGGGTGTTCTTAGAGCAAAAGTCCCACTTCTGATGTCACAGGTCTGTATGTATCCACGATCTGCCAGACAAAATCTGCAAAACTTTTGTACATTAAAGGACTCCTGGAATCCATCTAGAGAGTGTGCAGCCAAGTTGTCAGCAGCCACATATAACACTGTCCCTTTAACATAAGAACCAAGTTTCTCAATGAACACACATTCTCTTTCTAGCTGCTCAATGTCTTTAAGCAGTGGCTCTAAAAGTGGCTCGTACCCATAGGCTTTGATATGTTCAGTCTTACACAGCACAGCAAGGTAGATTGATAATAATGATGAACTGTATTTTACAGGTAAATTGGCTATATCCCAGTAAACACCACAGAGTTTGTGTTTTTTTTTTTTTGTTGTACCTAAAGGGTTACAGATCTCAAAATCATCAATGTTCAATCCAATAGAAACACTTATATCTTTACCTGATAGAAGCTGGTTTTCTTTGAAGTATTCACCATCTTGAAATGATTTATATTGGCAAGATTGTATGACAAGAATATTTACTTGTAATACCTTCAGTACCTCATCTCTTTTTAAAATGTTCACTTAATAATTTAGTAATAGGAATATAAACAAAAGTATGGGTTCTTTCATATGCATTGAAAATGTATTCAACAGGCTCAATAACTGTGAAGTTCTGTTTGTAAAATAATTGCCTTTTGTGCTCTGTGCCTAGAGGTCCTTCCCTGGCAAGCAGATTAAGTGGATTTGAACTTTGCAGGGCATCTGTCAATGCATCAACAACACATTTCTCAGATGTAAAATCATGTTCCTTTAAAATATTTTCAATTGAAACTTTAGTTATTTGTCCAGCAAATTCTCCAATGTCAAACAGCTCATCTATTATTTCCTGAATTGCTGACTGTGACACATGCAACACTACTTGCATTTGAAGCAAAAGAGATGCTACTCGGCGTTGAACTGACTCGTTTTCCAGCTGAGGTTCAGGCTCTGGCACACTCAGATCTATAGGCATTAAATCCACAGTGTCTGACTGGGTGTGACTTGTAGACGTCTGATAGCTGCAACTTACAATAAGTGCAGGTCGGAAATTTTGTAAAGTGCAAGACTGGTGATAACGACTTCTATGAGCAGTAAATGTAGAAACCATGCCAGATTTAAAATAGCAATCACCAAATGGGCAATTAACAATCTCTTTGTTCCTCAAATGTCTTTTCAAATGAAGAAAATATTTTGGATGGTGCTGGGCTCTGAAAATGTGCATAGTTCACAGCGAATTTTAGCAACCAGCGAAATAGACGTCTCTTTCCTGTGCTCTTTTAAATGATTTTTAAGTTCCACGTGGGACTGAAAGATACTTAAGCAGTCTTTGTAAATACAGTTAAAACCCCTTCTGTGATGTCCGTGATTGTTTTTGTAGTGGTGAAGGGTTTTCCTTTCGTTACTAGAGGAAAAATTGCAAAACTTACAGTCCCACTTCATGTGGCGCCTGAAAAATCTCACAGTAATAAAAATTATGACTGTTAATCGATGCAGTTATTAAAAAAAAGAAAGTCTTCGCTCCGGTTCCCAATTGCGGTGCCGCTTTACACTTTGTGCAGTAGTCAAAATGGACGAAGCGGTCCACACCTAAGCGCGATACTCAGTATACAACAAAAATTCATTGACTATACTAGAAATAAAAACTAGAAAACACTTTCAAACTCTGTACCGAGTACTCATATTTTAAATAAAGTAAAATAACAAACGTCGATAATTGTGTCTTTTGGTATACTAACGTTCACTCACCTTTCTCAACCTGTCGCATATACCAAATATCTTTTATTTGGCGCGTAATGACACAAGTACTTAGAGATGACAAGCTGTGCAACGTGATTTTTTTATGCCAGTCATTCTAGTTCATGGATTATTCCTCTACCAGATCTCAATAAATCGACACTGTCCTCGCTGCTGCTGAACACGTGTAAAATACTTATGGAAAGAAGAATGAAAATGGTTTGGTTTGTAATGGTGTGTCACTAGCATTCATCTCCTCTGGAAACATACCCCGTCTGAAGACTGCAGTGAGGGGACAAACGAGAGGCCCCATAAATATTAAAATTAACTTTAGCACGCAATGCGGATAAGAAAATTATTATGTTTATACAAAATCATTTTGTCAATGTACAGCACTTTTTCCTTCTTCACTTGTATTTATCAACTTTCACAAAGAGGAAGTGTTTCACTCGGTTATGTTATCTATAACTTGCAATTTTTAGTTAATTACACTTACCCAGTCATTGTTAATTGCCTTGAAGTTACATTAAAGAATAATTTTGAGTTGAACTATTAAACTCTTGAAATTAAATTAAATTTATCCAATTTATTGTGCTGAGTTCAATGTATGAAAATACATAAGTGTGAATAACAAAGAGGGGCTAACATTTTTTACAGTGTACTCTGTAACCCGCCATATTGCAAATGAATTTTGTAAGCATAACTTTGATCCTGATGTGTGTAAGAACACCTTGGGTAAATATGACCTTGAATACGCTGATGTATCAGGACTTGCTGGTAATTCTGACCCTGATGCCATGCCAGTCTGAACAACTCAGACTGCTAAATAAATGTTTTCTAAGTTGATAAGTTGTGTCAGTGACTGTTTTATCATCGGTGATGGAGAAGGTCTTGGAAAAAATATATTATAACTCTGAGAACACTGGGTCCTTGGTGGGTAAAGAATCCTTGAAAAGAGCTCTCTTGCAACCGGGTCACGATATTAATGATCAAGAGGTGTCCGAGTGGTTATTTGGGCAATACACATACACAATACATAAACCGGCCAGAATCCATTTTAAAAGGAATAAGGTGTATGTTTCCAATATAGACGGACTATGGCATCAATCTTGCGAATATGATAAGCGAAGATTCTACGTCGTAGCCTCTGCAAAGGATGAAACTCTTCATGTCAGGGGGCAGTTGGAGATGCTTCTAGGAGCTCATTCGGACATAACCTTAGGCATTGTGAATGAGGCTCCTTCCCCCGCGGATATCAGAGCGGGGTTTTATACCTTGTACATCTACAGCGACATTGTGTCTCACCAAAGAGTCGGAGACAGCTATGTACCTCTCTTAAGATGCATACATATTGAGGATGACATGAACAAGATCACCACAATCACCTATGACAAGCCACACTATGTTCCGGTCAGCAAGACTCAGTTTGATACTTTGACCATTGAAATAAAGATGGATCAGAACAAATCGGTTCCATTTCAGTATTGCAAGGTTATAGTCAAGTTACATTTCAGACCCGCTAAGCTGTGTATGCACGACTAATACAGAGATGAGAACTTACCAGGACCCTAGCCCTTATGTGTATTATTATGAATCCCAAGCTGGCAATGGACGGTTCTCTGGGGCCCCTGTAATGTACGGTTCTGGGATGGGTGGGATATTTCGCAGTCTGTTTAGAAGAGCTTTTCCTCTATTGAAAAGAGCATTTGCAATTGTAAAACCACACTTTAAATCAGCCCATAAGAATATTGTCAAAGACGTGGTGGCGGGGGCCATGTCCGTAGCGATGACTCAAGGAAGTGAAGAATATCAAGAGGGCTCGGGGCTGATGGTGATGAGGAAAACTAAGCGTAAGAGACCTCCCAGGTCATGCGCAGGACTGATCATCAAAAAGACGCGTTGTTTAGCTTTTACATCATTTTCTTCTCTCTGCCACAAGGATAAGTCCGGTGCCCACAAAAAAAAGAAATCGAAAAATTTTTTAATTCAAGATGTCTCTCATTCATCGATTGTTTCAAGTGTGTGTGAAATCCAAACTGGACTTGTTTACGGTGCCTACACACAGACTAGTGTAGAAAAAAGCATCTACGTCAAGGTACCTCCTCTCTCAGCTCTATCTGAAATTGCGCCGCTAGAGTTTTTGATTACTGGGAACAGTGAAGACTATTTGGACCTGAATAACACGCTTTTACACGTTCAGATGCAATTTTGTCAAGGCTGATGGAGCTAATACTGCAGCCGCTGCCAAGGTAGCCTTTGTTAATTGTCCAATAGCTGGTTTATTTTCACAAGTGGATGTGACCCTGGGAGATCGCTAAATATCAAAGAGTTCCAGCCTTTACCCGTACAGGGTCATTTTTGAGGGGCTGCTAAATTACAGCAATGAAACTCTCAATTCTCAATTTGTGGCGGGTCTTTTTTAAAAAGACACGGCCAACGAACATGAAAACATGGCCTTGGACGGTCCGAATGAGAGATTCAAAAAAAGAAACGGTTACACATCCCAAGGTAAAACAGTAGAACTCCTAGGACATATTCATTCTGACCTATTTTTTCAAGAAAAATGAATTCTAAATGGTGTGGATGTCAGAATTAAAATGGTGCAGAGCAAAAATTAATTCTGTCTGATGTCCGGAGATGCCGATCATTACAAAGTAAACATTTTGTCTGCCGCTCTTTTTGTCAAGAAAGTTAAAGTTTCAGCAGCGGTGAAATGCCAATGCCAAGTACCCCGTGGAAAGAGTGAATATGAAAGTTCTCAGTATGCCAGCTAGGATACGAGTGTGCAATCAGGAGAACCTGTTCTTGGGTCAGCTGCCCAAGTATGTAGTCATAGGCATGGTGGATAATGATGCCTTTTCAGGGGATTACGGCAGAAACACCTTCAATTTCAAGCATAACAATGTGGAGTTTCTGGCCTTGTATTTGGATGTAGAGCAGATTCCAGCCAAGCCATTTCAGCCAAATTTTGCTAATGACAACACAACTCGAGAATATTACAACCTCGTGTTGTAATTTGAAAGCATTTGAAAGACCTGCCTCTAGCCATCAGCTGTACTGACTTCTCCCGGGGCTACATCCTGTTTGCTTTTGATTTGACGCCTGATCAAGAATGCAGAGACCATTTTTCATTGGTGAAAACCGGGGACATGAGATTTGAAGTCTGCTTTTGGGTACCCCTACCCCACACTGTAAATGTAATAGTCTATGCCGTCTTTGACAACATTATTGAAATAAACCAGAGAAGAAACATGCTTTATGATTACTAAAAAGCATGAATACCCTGTTTTACGGAGTGTTGGCGTGCGACGAACTGCCTGAAAAAATACTTATGGATCATCGACAATACTCACCATCAAAATCAACATGGAGAACACTGGTTGGCGATACATCTCAGAGAAGACGGAACTGGAGAATTTTTCGATTCCTACAGCAGCCCACCAGACTTTATCTGTTTTCCTGAGGAAATATATAGCTTTTTAAACAGAAACTGTAAAGAAATTAGTCACCATACCTGACAGCTTCAAAGCTGGTTTTCCACCATCTGCAGGCAACACTGTATTTTTTTCCTGCATCACAGAGGGAAAGGACGCTCTTATAAAGATGTCATGAACCTGTATTTTAATGAAGTCACCAAGAACGATTATATGATTCAAACATTTGTCAGCACCTTGTCTAAGAACACTTCTAGAGGTTTTCAGGATCACCCCTGTATGCAAAGTTCTATGACCTGTAATTATCTTAATAAAGAATAGGCAGACTCTGTAATCAAGTTTAATATTTTATTAAGCAAAAATATATTTACATTTCAATAAGCAAGTCCATTCATTCTTTTTGCGAGATCTGGTTTTCTTGCCAACAGGTATATCGGAAGCAGCAGCAGTAACACTGTCCGTGGCAGAAGGTTTGAAGCACTCCAGAAGTTCTCTTGTGTTGGCGTTTGGCACGGCGGATGCTGGAATGTTCAAATCGGCCATGGCCTTGACAAATTCCTTCCATCCCCTAGGTCTCTGATAGGACGGTATGTTGTGACGGGTAGTCAAGTTCCGCATTAGATCAACAATATTTGTACCGGTTAATGGCTCTCCACGAAACACAAACTCTCCCAAGTCATTCCAGTAGGCTGTATTAGTGCTATGCAACATTTTCTGTAAAATAAGTTTGGTATATTTCTTTGATTTATCCTGTGCACTTTTCAAAATCTCATCGTACACCCGATCTTTTGGGGTACTAGGAGAGTCTTTGATCTCAACCGACGGTTCCTCCTTGCTCTCTGCAGGCAGCAATAGTGTCAGAGCATCCGCTTTTTTCACAAAGGTAAGGTATCTTTGCAAGATGGTCATATAAAGTTTTACTTTTGCATCGGCGCTCAAGTCACTGTGTTCAAGTATGAATTTCATTTGTTTATCCAGTTCACTTTCCGCAGCAATTAAAAGATCGCTGGAAGCCAGGGCTTTCTGTTGCAATTGAGCCATTTGTTGTTGAGGTATCAGGTACATCTTGCATGTGTATTCCATATTTATACTCTCGAACCTATTAAACTAGTAATGAAAGGAATGGCCGCACTTAATAGGGCTCCGAGAAACTCTCCTTTCTGATTTAAAAGGGTTTTTTTTTCTTTTTAACAATAAGTTTTTTATCGCTGAGTTTTTTAACGGCACAACGATGCTTCTTCAGCAGCTTGAACTGTCTGGACATCAGTGCTACATTGCCGTTTAAAGTATTGAGAGCTACTGTATTTTTCGGCCAGAGCGTAAATTAAATCGTCTGGAGCCTCGCTCACCACCGCTTTTCTTCAGCAACAGGAAACCCTATGCAGGGTCCTGGGCAGAAGGAGATTTCTTTTTTATTCTGCATGACATGCTGGCTCTTTCTGAAATACTTGGAAATTCGTACGTCTTTATCTTTTCACAACGTACACCGCAGGCCAGTCGGGAGGAAACAATCCCGTACGTAAACAAAATTCGTCAGGCATATGGGCTTTCAGATCCACCAACAAATAACTGTAAGGGGCCCTCGTAGAGTCCTGAAAGGCCTCCAAGAAAAACGTAACCTTCACAGGGTACATTTGACGTGCTAAATTGGTGATTTGCAGCTTATCTCAAGAGTTTTTAAAGAGGGTGATGTAATTAGCATTCAGATTTATCATTCTACTTTTCTTGCCTTGAAAAAATAAATTTTGGACCAAGTAAATAATGGACAAATTCCTGTGATGAGTATATTTTGTGAAGACCCACTCTATCTCTTCGCCATGGTTTGCCTGTTCCATCAAATTGTCGACAATCACCAAGTTAACTCTGTCAGGTGGCAGTAGTTCATCGTTGCTTTAGGAAGAAGGTATCCCTTCCAAAAATTTTGTTTTTGGAAACTGTGCTAACAGTTCAGCCGTCTACCAACAGCTGTAAAACCAGACTATATTGTCAGGGCTGCGAGAAAGCACATGCTCCGCGTGCTCGAAAAGCTTTTTCACATAATGTGTATTGCCTGAACAGGAGGGCCCAGTGACAATTTTTGAGAACAGGTACTAAAGTCTAACTTCAAAACCCTCTTCAGTATCCATAGGGGAGACTCGAATCAGCTAAAATAGTAGCTTGACTCTAAAGAAGTGATTCAATTTGGTTAAAAAAGTCCTCAACAGAAAGTGTACCAGTGGTGGTTAGGGAAAAAACACTGGGATTGAGAGAATCGGCATGTAATTCTAGCTGGACTAGATCCTTAGGATTCAAAGTGCTTGCAAAAGTGTCTAATATTTGCTGAAGGGTCTTGTGTATATGATTAAAAACTTCGGCAAATGAATCAAGTTTCTAGGCCTCTGAAAAATTGAAACGGTGTCTAATCTCAATAAATTTTGGACGCTCAGATCAAATCAAATCATTTAATCTAGAGGTGGAGGGCTGCGGGGAGCTTACTGATGGCTCTGGAGACGAAAAATTCACCATATGCGAGGTAGATGGCTGTGGAGAGTTAGCGTCGACACTCAAGTTTGCCCCGGACGGACTAGTCACTCCAGCTCCAGTCTGAGGATGTAAGGCTGAATTATCCAGTGCTGTTAAGTCATCAACAGGCAAGTGTTGAAGACAGGCCTTACTTGTACCTGAGGTAGAAGGTTGTATTACTGGGTCGTTCAACGTAGTCAAGTCGTCGGCAGGTAAGTGTTGAAGTGGGGATCTACTTGTACCTGAGATAGAAGGTTGTGGGGATTTTACAGTCGTGTCTAGGGCGTTAGGCTGTTGTGAAGGACCTGGATCTGAAGTCGTTCTGGCTTTCAGAATAGGTTTTCCTCAATAGCTCCAGCAGAGCGTTCAAGATGGCTATAAATTCATAAATATTTGGACAGAGACAACTTTTTTCTAATTTTGGTTCTGTACATTACCACAATGAATTTTAAATGAAACAACTCAGATGCAGTTGAAGTGCAGACTTTCAGCTTTAATTCAGTGGGGTGAACAAAACGATTGCATAAAAATGTAAGGCAACTAAAGCATTTTTTTAACACATTCCCTTCATTTCAGAGGCTCAAAAGGAATTGGACAATTGACTCAAAGGCTATTTTATGGGCAGGTGTGGGCAAGTCTGTTGTAATGTCATTATCAATCAAGCAGATAAAAGGCCTGGAGTTGATTTGAGGTGTAGTGCTTGCATGTGGAAGATTTTGCTGTGAACAGACAACATGCGGTCAAAGGAGCTCTCCATGCAGGTGAAAGAAGCCATCCTTAAGCTGCGAAAACAGAAAAAACCCATCCAAGAAATTGCTACAATATTACGAGTGGCAAAATCTACAGTTTGGTACATCCTGAGAAAGAAAGCAAGCACTGGTGAACTCAGCAACGCAAAAAGACCTGGATGTCCACAGAAGACAACAGTGGTGGATGATCGCAGAATCATTTCCATGGTGAAGAGAAACCCCTTCACAACAGCCAACCAAGTGAACAACTCTCTCCAGGGGGTAGATGTATCGATATCCAACTCTACCATAAAGCAAGGTGCAAGACACTCATAAGCCTCAAGAATAGAAAGGCTAGATTGGACTTTGCTAAAGAACATCTAAAAAAGTCAGCACAGTTCTGGAAAAACATTCTTTGGACAGATGAAACCATGATCAACCTCTACCAGAATGATGGCAAGAAAAAAGTATGGAGAAGGCGTGGAACAGCTCTTTATCCAAAGCATACCACATCATCTGTAAAACACGTTGGAGGCAGTGTGATGGCTTGGGCGTGCATGGCTGCCAGTGGCACTGGGATACTAGTGTTTATTGATGATGTGACACAGGACAGAAGCAGCCGAATTAATTCTGAGGTGTTCAGAGACATACTGTCTGCTCAAATCCAGCTAAATGCAGTCAAATTGATTGGGCGGCGTTTCATGATACAGATGGACAATGACCCAAAACATACAGCCAATTTTTGAAAATTCTTGAATGACCAAGTCAGTCATCTGATCTTAACCCAATTGAGCATGCATTTCACTTGTTGAAGACTAAACTTCAGACAGAAAGGCCCACAAACAAACAGCAACTGAAAGCCGCTGCAGTAAAGGCCTGGCAGAGCAATAAAAAGGAGGAAACCCAGCATCTGGTGATGTCCATGAGTTCAAGACTTCAGGCTGTCATTGCCAGCAAAGGGTTTTCAACCAAGTATTAGAAATGAACATTTTATTTCCAGTTATTTAATTTGTCCAATTACTTTTGAGCCCCTGAAATGAAGGGATTGTGTTAAAAAATGCTTTAGTTGCCTCACATTTTTATGTAATCGTTTTGTTCAGCCCACTGAATTAAAGCTGAAAGTCTGCACTTCAACTGCATCTGAGTTGTTCCATTTAAAATTCATTGAGGTAATGTACAGAACCAAAATTAGAAAAAAGTTGTCTCTTTCCAAATATTTATGGACCTAACTGTAGATAGATTTTTATATGTATCAAACGTGATTTAAAAGGTAATTGCTATATACTATTTACCTCTGTGTGATATTTAAAAGGCTTATATCAAAGTAGTTATCTTGTGCTTTACATGCAATACCTAAAATCCTTTACCTTCAAAAGTTAAAAACCACAAAATGAGGGTCTGTTTTCTCAGTGAAGGAGGGGTCGGCCGGGGTTCAGCAGCACACAGCTGGGTGCATGCACAGGGCCTGCCAGATTCAAGCAGCAGGAACGTTTTTTGCTCTCTCTCTCTCTACATACTGGGACATGAATGCGCAGCGGCTGTGAGCGTGCCTTTCTGTGAGATGGTAGAGCTGTTTCACTGCAGGGCCTGTCAGCGTGCCTTTGTGCGAGATGGTTTTCTGTGAGATGGGGAAGGCTGTTTCACTCAAACTGTGGTGTACAGAGAGCAATTAAAAGCGGTTTAACTCAAACAAACAATATATATATATATGGTTGAAATAGTTTACTGTCAAATAAATGCAAAGAGTACACGACACGTGTTTCGCCCTCATTCTGGGCTCATCAGGTGTACACACTCCACCGCACTCCCTCTCGGGAATCGAACCTCTGACGTCAGCGCCAGAGGCGATGCCCCTAACGTTGCGCCACGGCGTGTGGTTCGTTTATTTGACAGCATGTAGATCGGGGTAATTACATTCACGGCATTCGTAGTCTATATATATATATATATATGTATATATAGTGACAATATAGAGGCACTGTCGACCCCTTGAACCCTCAGACCAAACGTCAGACACCAGATAAAAGTCCAAAATGAATATTTATTATAATAATAAAGTGCACAAAGCACCACCATTCCACTATACTCAATAATAATCAAATAAACAATCCTCCAATCTCCCAGATGCTTAGCCACCCTGCCTCCCAACTCAGCTCAGCGTCTGGGATTTTCCATCGTCCTTTTATAGTCCTTGACCCAGAAGTGTTTCGCCTTCTCTGTCCACATGACATGGAACACTTCAGATAAAAATCCTTTTTCTTCACCCCGGAAGCACGTCATTCCTTGTGTCGCTGTGATTAAGACGCACTTCCAGGATAAGGTGTAAATAATCCTTGGGCCTCCCTGCAGTGACTCCTGGCGGCCCCCGTGGTATCCAGCATGGCTGTGCATTACAAGTCCACTGTCCATAAATCCCTGTTGGCATTCGGGGTACCTCCATGATGCAAGGAGGGCTCCATCTGACGGCCTGGGGGTATTGGCCGGGATAAATAGCCGGCCATATCTCACAATATATATATATATATACCAAGTAACAGCACACTGCACGATGACGTGCATTAAATACACTTGACTTGAGCATTCATAGTTTTCATACTCTTTCTCTGTACGTTTAGCATTTGTTTGCTCAGAGGTTGATGCACTTGCTGCTTCCTGAGCAGCTCTTCTTTTCTCCACCCTTGCGGCCCGCTTCTTTTCCTCTTTCATCGGCATCTTTTCGCGTTAAACCTGATTAAGTCAGTGTTTGCTTTGCAATCTCCTTTAAGAATGATTTAGGGGAGGTGACGGAGAAAATGGTAGCAAATGAGAACAGCGCCCGTATGCATTCACCACATGGCTGCCCTGCTGGCCACTGCCGAGTTGATTCTACAATAAAATAAAAATAAAAAGAGGAATATCCTTGGAGGTCAATCGTCACCATGAAAGCGGATAGTACACATCACGTAGTATATGTGTACCAAATTTCAGGTCAATCGGTCAAACAGTTTGCGAGCAACAGGTGATTTAAAATCCTGGACAGACAGCCACAGTAGCGTATTATATAAGAAGATATATATATATATATTGTGGGATATGGCCGGCCATTCATCCTGGCCAATATCCCCAAGGCCGCTAGATGGAGCCCTCCTTGCAATGTGGAGATGCCCCGAATTCCAGCAGAGCATCATGGACTATGGAGTTTTAATACACAGCCCTGCTGGATAATGTCGGGGCCACCAGGGGACGCTGCAGTGAGACACAGACGCATTTATTTTCCTTACAGCCCAGAAGTAAATCCTAGTCACATGGTTGGAAGAAATAATGTGCTTCCGGGCTGATGAAGAAAAGGAGTTTTCGTCTGACCCGGAAGTGTTGGGTAATCACATGGACTGAGGGCTTAGAAGCACTTCCGGGTCACGGACTATAAAAGGATTGTGGGAGATCCCAGATGGCGAGCTGAGCTGGGAGGAAGGGTGGCTAAGTGTCTGGGAGTGGAGGATTGTGTATTGATTATAGATTGTATTGTATTATTGTAGTGTTTGAGTAAAGTGGAGTGGAGGGTGATTGGTGCAGATTATTATTATAAAATAAATAATAATTGGACTTTTATCTGGTGTCTGGTGTCAGGAACAAGGGTTCAAGAGGACGATATATACTGTATATATTGTCACAGGTGGCTGGGGAGGACCGGAGGAGGGCTTACGCCTCCCTCAGACCACATGGGGGCAATTGTCCTGGTGACTATGGGGACCACGGGTACACAGCTTTGAAGCTCAACCCTGTAGAGGCCCATGGTCACCGCCAGGGGGCGCCCCAATGCCTAGGGAGCCTTGGACCTCAGCACTTCCGACACACCTGGAAGTGCTGGGGGGAAGAGGATCGGGATCTACCAGAGTGCTTCCGGGTGCGCCTCCAGCACTTCCGCAAGATTGTTGGGAGGCACCTGGGGCACATCCGGGTGATTATAAAAGGGTCCGCCTCCCTCCGTTCCTTGGCTTGAGTCAGGAGTGGAGAAGGACGGAGCTCGGGAGGAGAGGCAAGGAGGCGGCCTGAAGAGAAAGAGGCATTGGATAGTTGGCCTGGACTTTTGGGGACTTTGGGGTGTGTGTGCACTTATTGTAAATAATAGTTGGTAATAAACGTGTTGGGTGACTTACAACGATGTCCACCTGTCTGGGTCCGGGCTGCTTTCCACAATATATATGAGACATCTGCACACAAGTTTAAAAGGGCTGTTATAATAGCATTTTCTTCAAAATACCATATTTTGAATAAGAATTTAAACCGATAATTTAGGTTTTAGGGCTAAATATGAAACAATACTGGCAACATAGCTACACTTTGCCAGTCTGCCTGCATTCAGCGCCTTCAGTCACATTCTGGTTCCAAGGGCATACCCTTGGAGTGAATTTAGTACTGGCTACTCTTTAATCCATCTTTTATTCCTTAAGATCATATCCTAAGATTCCATTTCTGTTTTGATATTCAGATATGTCCAGACATAGCCCAACCATAAATTCCCATTTTATATTATTTCATTATCTTACATCTATCAATGCCTGGTGGAGCTAAAATTAATTGAAACATAATGGTATTGGCATGCTGGTATTGTTTGCAAATATTAATACAAGATTTAGGACTAGACCATTTAAAGGGGTCAAACACCTAAATATTCAAAAGAAGCTTTTGGCCTAAACACTCAAAATGCCTAGAGCCTAAAAACTCAAAAACAAAAAAGAAAGGGGAACTGCCAGAATACACAAATCCTTTATCTTAAAATTTAAATTAAAGAAAAGAATAAAAAATAAGAGTTCGAAAGGTTCTTAAAAGGAACAAAATTTAAAAATCACAAATTTCAAACCAAAATAACAATAAATAATCAAAGAATACAAAGGAAAAATAAATGTTTAATACTAAAAAAACAAAGCAAAAGGTTATCCAAAATAGCTAAAGCTAGCTAGCTAAAGAGTTCTCAGGCACAAGAAAACAGACAAAAGCATAAACCACAAAATATAAATAAAAATGATCAAAGACCAACAAACATACAAAGAGAAGAATTGTAAGGGGGACCTGAAAAAATCAATGTAAGGAGTTAGGTAATGACTCAACAAGGCACAAGAAAGGTATGAATATTATGTATTAGGATAAATTATAAAAAACTTTGTTGTAGCTATTATTCAGTATTTTACACTACATTATTATTTCTTTTTTTCTATTTGTTCCTAGCTGTTTAATGACTTGTAGAACCACACTTCCTAGCCCTGAAGAAAGCACAGTTGGTCTTATAACAATAAGTTTGAAATTCCTGATGCTTCCCTTGGCCTTTTGAGTGGCTGTCCTCTACTCACTCAGGATCAGATACCATTATGATATAACCATAATAAAATGGACTTCTCCATTTCATCCCTGGTTCTTCTCCTGGAGATTATAACAAATGTATAAATTAAGTACATGGAATGATATGACTGACTGTTTAATTGTTGGTTTACTGTATATAATTGTGAGTATAATTGTTGCACTGTTCATCATTTTTTATGTGATGCGTGCTGTGATATTTATTATTAAGCTCATCTTCTCTTCTTGGTGTTATCTTCAAAATAACAGACAATGCAAAAAATATGAACAGGGAATCCATTGTTAAATTTACAAAAAAATTTAAATTAAACAATAACACAGTCTTACTAATAAGCAGGAATACAGACCAAAAATAAAACAAAGAAACACAATTTTTGCTGAATATCTGTTTTCCTATAGATACATGAATTATTAAACCAATATGTAAAACAAATTATACGGCATAAAGAATCTCTGAAACAGCTTGAACTGAGCTGGTGAAACCATAAAACATACACAATATGGTTCTTAACTGGAACAAGACATGCTTATTTACTTATTTATTTATTTATGCCTTATATTTTTTGTCATTTTTGCTTTTCGTAGTATATGTTCATCATTGTTTGATGTACTTGCACCGTTTACAGTTGTAGCTTTCACAATTTCATTGTATTGGTCCCTTCTCAGAATCCTTGGGTACCTGTGGTTTGACTTTGTGTCGAATGAGCAGTTGCTCACAGAGTCCCGAATGAGGCACATTACCTGCATTGTGAGGGAGCATCAGTTATGGTACTACCCCCATGTAGCGCGATTCCCCATGGGTGATCCGGCTCACAGGAGCCTCATTGTTGAGGACATGAGTGGTTGGACCAGGCCAAGGGGACACCCATGCAACACCTGGCCTGTGGCAGTTAGACGGTCATTTTCAGAGTATGGGACTGGATTGTGTGTCTGCCTGGAGGGTTGCCAACTAGGATTCCGAGCTGTTTCGTTGTGTGGTGGGTGTGGCAACATGCTGTACCAGTGCATGCTCCCCAACATGACCTGACCTGTATTATATTTTTTTGTCATATTTTGATTTTTATATTATTTGTTTGTCATTGTTTGATGTAATTGCACCATTTACAGTTGTAGCTTTCACAATTTCATTGTACTGGTACAATGACAATAAAGGCTTCCTTCCTTCACACTCATTAATGCTCTTAGGTATTATAAAGAGCTTTTCACACTTGTTACTACTGTTAGCTCTTATGAAGAGCTTTTTGATTGCTTTTTAAACATTAGAGCTTTGTAAAATAGTAAATGAAGTGCATGCCTCATCAAGTCTGACCATAATACTGTATGAGTATCTTGCAAATGGCTGAGCTGATGCACGATGGCAGTAATCTGCATTGAAATTAAGAGATGTTATTATTGTTTACTATATGATATTATCGTTTAATATAAAGTAAGTTCCTTGGCAGAGCACTCTTTAATGATTTATTTCAGTTTTTACTGCAAGGTTGTAAACCTGAGTTGATTAACTTTCAATTTAATTAATAATAGGTGGAGAAAAAACAAACCTTAATGCTAAATTACAGTAGGTATTTAAAATTTTCTATATATTAATTCATCCTTTCAAACAAGATTGTCTGTGCGTACAAACCAGTTGAATTATCCAATGTGTTCAGTTTTCTGTGTTAGTAAAATTTGATTTAATTCACAGATTATAAGGATCTGAATAATAAGGGTATAAAATTAGGATTTGTAAAAGGGTATGCACTGAAGTGTATTTTTCTAAAGTTGGGTTGATTCTCTGCAGGAGTTCCTACAAACATGAGCCAATGGGTCCATGACCTCAAAATAGGTGTGTTTGGTATTTTATAAAACAAAATGAGGAGGGTCAGACAATGTTAATGCAAAGTACAAACAAATATATGACAACAAAAGCCCCCGTACCCATCTGAACATGCTTTATGAGCAGTTATAATGTCTCTCAGAAGTGGTAGCTGGATCAGTTTTTAATCTCCTGAGCACCACACCAAAGCACCCTGTTCTCATTACTTGTCTTCATACATACGTCTGCAATCTCTATCAAACCAGCAAGACTTTGCATCACTGACTTTAAGCATCTGGCTTAAAACAGCTTTAAAATTCTCCTGAGGTCACTCATGGACAAATTTCCAAATCACTTCTGCAGCTGGCTATCCCTTCTTTGGCTACAAGGAAATTAGACTAAAGGTCTGTCTACTAGCTCAGGTGCTCATGAACCACTGAGCTCTCTGGAACTGTCAAATGGTACAATAAATCCTCCATGGCAGCCTGATTATTGGGTGTTTTCATGCAAAAGCAACATGGTCTCACTCTTCTTAGGGGATGTGTACTGCCTCCTAGTGGTTGAATAGGGGAGTACCAGCATCCTGTTGTACCTCTGTCCCTGAGGTCTCAGACTGTAAGTGCTACTGTAGCTGCTAGTTTTTGTTCTAATCCTTTGCTTAATTATTGACTGTTTTTTGCTAATAATTCACTTCTTTTGCCTTAATTTTAAGTGACTTACTTTAAATTCAGACCCCTTGTTTCTGTTTTCCTTAATTAGCAGCCAAACAATGAGATACAGAACGAGCCAACACATGACCAGCCGAACTGTGTTCATACAATATCTGAAAATAAAGAAAGGTCCACAAAATATTTTGACAATGTTCTTAGAGAAAGGAAATCAACAGTTTTGGAAACGTCTACTGTGGCAGAATGAGAGCACCAAAAAGCCATGGAATTAAATATCAGGTTTAATTAACAATAACAATTGGCTTCTAATTAAGAAACTGGTTGGAGTGAAATTGGTTGGATTTTAATATAACTGACTTGCTAGTCATTTGTTGGCTTACTTCATTTCTCATTTCTGTTTTGGCGCTGTTTAAGGAAAAAATGAAGCAATTTTGATGACTGAATCTTAAAATAACATGTTCATTAAATTGATGGGAAAAGAAGTTAATTCAAAATAAAAACTAGTCACTAATTAAGAAAAGAGTTAGAATGAAAACCTGCTGCCATAATAGCACTCCAGGGCCAGAGCTGGAGACCCTTGCTCTACAGTTTCACTCTTATAAGGATGACATGTTACCAGCTACCCTGTCTTGGGAACACGTGCCCTCTTTGGTATTTATCGCCCTCTTAGCAGTGGGTCTAACATTCCTGGCATAGAGTCCCCAAAGGCAATGACCCTGAAAGTTCCACTTCCATGACAGCATACATGACAAAATTGGGTGTGCCCCAGCGGCCATGATATTTCCATTCTAGCATGAAGAGATTTTGTATCTCTGTCAGTGTGTGTGTCTTTTTCACTTGTTCTGTGCTAACCTGATGGTGCTCTTAATATGGGAACTCTTTGCCAGTGAAGTATCCCATCAAAATATTTTATACAGACATATATAAAGCATATGTTGTTAGCATTTGTCTGAATTGTACAAGTAATTCAAATACTCTTTAGGTATTTCTCAAATTTTCACACACTTACACATTTAATTTTAATAAGGTAACAAAATATAGTAATAGTTTAATGTATTTTAATGAAAATTGTATTTGATAATTGAATATTTTGTATGAAATAGTCAATTCTCTTCAGTGGCATTTGTCTAAAGTACTTTGTGTAACTTGGAGGATGCAAGTATTATTGTGTGGGAACATACAGCAGAGGAAAACATCACATTTTCATTTGTAAGTATAATACATTTCATTAGACCACAAGATGTTGTGATATAGACGCTGTATAGTGCCCGACCCGACACAGATTCACACTGAGGCACGTGTAAAACACCAAGAACTTTTATTTTTCTTCACCTGTGGGCGCACATCTTCCCCGTGACCCACAGGCAATACACAGTCCCAAGCACACAAGTAACACAAAAGCACTATTCTCTCTCTTCTACCACCACTCCTCCACAAACGTAGTCCTCCTCCTCCCAACTCTGGCTGCTGAGTGGTGGTGGCTGGACCCTTTTATACCCCACCCGGAAGTGCTCCAGGTGCTTGACCACCTGGTCCCAATTGCACTTCCAGGTGGGGCTGAAGATCTGTCCAGCCGGGCTGTGGAATCCAGGCAGCTCCCCCTAGCGGCCACCCCAGCTCCCAACCAGGTGGTGGAGGACTCATCTCCCATGGAGCCCTGCGGGAGGTTGGGGATTCACCATCGGCCAGGGAGGCTGCCACCAAACATCCCGGGGGAGGTATTGAGCTGTCCATGGTTGCTCCCCTGGAACATATGCAGCAGGGCGTCCTGGCACAATGTATATTAAAAGAGTTAAAATATATGTCCTATTTTAATGCCTAATACAAAGGGTAGCCCATTCAGAGATTGTTCCAGTCCTACACCTGAAGTTTGCTGGGACAGGCTTCAGTTACCCCACATAAGACGGATTAAAAAATGGATAGATGGATGGATGGATGCCTAATGGAACTTTATAAAATAAATGGCATACCTGTAGTCAGTTTATCACCGTCTTTACAAACAAGACTGCCTTTTAAATTAGTGTTTTTTTACCTTAAAACCCATCTGAATTTGCTTTACAAGTGCAGAGTTTGAGTGAAAATGTTTACATGTATATTTTACAACCTTGGATTACATGTAAGTTAACTCACCTTCAAAGGTATACAGTGAGTTAGTGGCAGGTATAGGACCTGAATCCTTAAGGTTAGTGCATCTTACACTTGGCAATGTTGTTGAAGAATGAATATTGTGTTATGTGCTGCACTGTGGTATTCTTTATTCAATGATTTCTGTTTATACTGAGCAAATTGTAGTATACGCCAAATTTCAGTTGCTAACATTTGAAGAAGATCACTGAAATATCAGTTTAGCTGTAGTATCATAATTATAGACTCAACAGCATAGAATGAGGTGCACTTGGAGAATAAATCTGCTCACACTTCACTTGTGATATCTAGACAGGATGTCCCACTTTCTTTATTTCTTTTGTTATTATAACATGGAAATTAAACTGAATAATTTAGTCCAATAAAAAATAAATTTAACATTTTCTCAGGTAGAGCAAATAAAATAAAATGATGGGAAATAAACATTGGCCAGGCTTAAGGGAAACATGTGGGAGTTTTAGAAGATCAAAGACAAAGATCATGTTTTATATGCTTCAAATGATTTTTGCATAAATAACCTGTAAATATATGCAAACTGTTGTTCAAAAGCACATTTCTATCAACCTTGCTTAACATGAATAGTGATATCACAATTATTGTAATTAAAAGTGTTCTTTCTTTTAAGCAATGGCTTGATTTTAAAAAGCACAGGGCGCCAGTGGTGGACCTGCCAATTCTGGTATTCTATTCCAAATGCCAATCGAGCTCCACGGTGCCGGGCAGTGAGCACAGGGCCCACTAGAGGACATCGGGCCCTCAGGCCACCCTCATGAAATCTGTTTCTGATTGTTTGGTCAGATACATTCACACCAGTGGCCTGCTGAAGGTCATTTTGTAGAGCTCTGGCATTGCTCATCCTGTTTCTCCTTGCCCAAAGGAGCAGATGCAGGTCCTGCTGATGGGTTAAGGACCTTCTACAGCCCTGTTCAGCTCTCCTAGAGTAACTGCTTGTCTCCTTGAATCTCCTCCATGCCCTTCAGACTGTGTTGGGAGACACAGCAAGCCTTTTGGCAATGGCATGTATTGATGTACCATCCTGGAGAAGTTGAACTACCTGTGCAGCCTCTGTAGGGTTTGTATGGTGTAGCACATCCATTGTCTCTTCTTCAGTCTTCTTGTAGCTGTAGTTAAAATCAATACTTCCTTACTAAGCTCCCTGCTGTATGTAGTCGAAATAACATAGTTAAACTCTTACAGTTGTATTATTCATTCATTATTTATTATAAAATATCATAATATAAAATATTTATGCGATTAAGACAAGAGTATAGTAATGGTATAATCTTTAATTGCAAACATAGGCAATTTAAAAAAAATAGATGGAATATGGCTAAACCTGTGGGAGGAAAATTCACTCAATAGAAAGTAATATGAAAAGATAAAGAAATGAATTTGAAATTAAACCAAACATGGACAGAGAACACAGAAAAGCTGTGTGAAAAGAATTCAAGTTAAAGAATGCTGTTAATGAAAGAATAATGAATCATCAAATTATTACGGTATGCAGGCATAAGAAAATTAAGTTGAATTGGCCTTGACAAGGTAACGAAAAGGTTGCATTAGTATCACTGAAATACTCAACTAACTTTTCATACATTCCAAAGGAAATTAAGACAAGGTGTTGTCAGCTGATAATGTAATTCTATCACCACGGTTTTGTCAGCAGAAGATGTAATTTTATCATTACTGTTTCTTGAACTAATTTTGTACATGTGTAAGTTACATGGGACCAAGAACTACCCAGGGATCTTGGATGGCAAGAACAAACCCTGGAGAGGGTGCCATTCCATGGAATTATTGCATTTGTCAACCACTTAAAATGTATTAGCATATCCTACAATTAATGTTGTCTTAGATTACTATGTAGCTGGTATGAACACTCTTTTAAAAGAAAAATAATGTTGAAAATAACACTGTACAAGTGGGTTTGCACCAATCATAGTATGAGACATTCCATATGCGTAAGATGAATTCCAGACAAGAAAAGAAACAAAAGATTGTACAAGTATGATGTTAAGTATGGAAAAGTGATGTAATATCTCAAGCTCTGGAGTCCCATATATAAAGTCCAGGTGCCTTTATGGAGTTAATATGTGCTCCATGTGTCTTCATGAACATCTCTGTGTGTGCTCTAGCTTTTTTCCAACATCTCAAAGACATGCTGATTAAACTGACTGGCAGCTCTAAATTTGCCCTATTTGAGGATGTGTTGCAGCATATGTCATTGAAATAGACACTAATTCACAGTTATCCTGAACTAGGTAAGCAGATTAGAAAATGGAAGGATGTACATATGCCATGACATGAAAATGTGCTGATCACAACAAACTATGAAGTACACTAAAAACCCTTAGTGAACAAGTTCATCTGATGGAACTGTTGAAAAATGTATTTGACATCTAAGAAATAACAAACAGGAAAGCATATTGAAAAACTGGCACATTGGAAAAGTAATCCACAAAATCTATTAGGAGGGTTGGGCATTGGTAGTGCTGCTGCCTCGCAGTAAGGGGACCTGGGTTCACTTCCCGGGACCTCCCTGTGTGGAGTTTGCATGTTCTCCCCGTGTTTGCACGGGTTTCCTCCGCGTGCTCCGTTTTCCTCCCACAGTTCAAAGACATGCAGGTTAGGTGGATTGGCGATTCTAAATTGTCCCTAGTGTGTGCTTGGTGTGTGTGTGTGTCCTGTGGTGGGGTGGCGCCCTGCCTGGGGTTGGTTCCCTGCCTTGTGCCCTCTGTTGGGAGGGATTGGCTCCAGCAGACCCCTGTGTTCGGAAAATGGATGGATGGATGAAAATCTTTTAGCATATCAACCTAACTATTCAGCTTTCATGAGAGACTTGTAAGGAGGAGTACTGGATTGGAGGAAACTACATTCAAAATTGGGCATGCAATGCAACTATATCATAATAGGGCTGTAAGGACTGTAAAAAAGCCTACTTGAGAGGTGGATTTCAGGATAAAAGAAAGTGTGGATGGCAGCCTGCTGGTAAAAGAAACAAAAAAATTACAGTAACCAGGTGAAAATATAGAATGAAGAAGTCCAGATTGTTAAAGTTTTAGTTTCGCTGAAAGAGTTACATGGGGCATGGTGCCATCGCTGCATGGCTGCTTTATGTCGACTTCTGGGCACAAAAGTAACATTATATTCATACTCAGAGAATTTAAATTGACAACAATTTTCAAAATGGCACTTCACTGTAACAGTGCATGCTCCCAACCTCTTCCTCCTGTCTTTCCTGTAGGAATATATGGTTGGAAACAAAACTTCCCTTTGAGTCTAGTCTATTGGATAATAAACCCAGTTTTTGCTACTCAAAAAAAGCCAGCAAAATCAACAATGTATTAAATGAGCAACTATTTTTATTGTTCCAGTCAGCCAGATCATGATAATTGTGGAGGAACTTTATTATCCGTTGTAGGCATGCAAAACAGAGCCACAAAAGGTATTTTTTAATTCTGTCTGTACAAGCTATCCCATTATTTCATCCTGCTCCAACAGAGTATCAGCCTCAGTCTTTCCTGCTTTACAACCCATTTCTGCTACACACTGCAGCAGATGGCACAGATGGGCTGGCATCCAGTCAGGGATGGTTGGTGTTTCATTTTCCAGTCAGAATGCCAGCATAATCGGTCATTGGGAAGGGAAGTGACAGGCGTGTTGCCTGCTTTAACCATTGAGCACTGGCACATTGACATCCCAGCATTACTTTGGGCCACACCAGTGAAGGATGTCCATTTGGCTGCATGTTGCAGAAAAGTAACTAGTTGATAATAGAGGCACATAAGCCAGGTGTGCAGAGGAACCGTGAGATAGGAAACCTTGAGAAACAGGAAACGTGAACTTCAGAGGAACTGCCTGAAGTTAGAGACATAACTGTGTGTGTATGTGTACTGTCAGCTACTCACGAACAAGACGCGGAGAAATAGAAGGGCATCCTCCTAAATCAAGGCTGCAGGGGTGGGAGGACACAAGTGGTGTCTTTGACTGGATTATGTCTGGCTGGCATTAATGATTGGCCCAGCATATAAAGCCAAGGGACACCCAGCAGGCGTCATCTTTTGACTGTCTGGCGTTAGAGAGAGAAGGTATCTGAAATAATTATACAGCAATCCTTGAAGAGCATTTCTGTATATAGAGTTACTTTTCACTGACTTTCCTGTATGTTTGTGCTTGTGCTGTTTTCTTTACTTTTAATTTTGATAATTGTTTTTTCTATCCTCTTGATTTTTGTTCTCTTAGAAGGAAGAGGAAGAAGAAGAGTTGTCTGATTATTTTTATTTTTTTCATCACTTTTACTTTGTGCCATTGTAAATACTGTACATATTAACCATCACTTATTTTTGTTTATTGCTGTATATGCATTAATTCTTTGTCATTGCAGAGGACTGCATTTAATTTAAAGATTTTTTTTGTCTTGCTGGCACTTCCTTTTTTACAAATATTTTCTTTAGTTCTGTACCTCCATTTTATGCTACTAATCTGTTTGGCTATGTTAGAGATGCCCAGAGTCTGAGTGTGAGCTGTGGTCCCAGTGCATGGGCCATCACAGGGCAGCTTATTTGGGTCCTTGGGTGCCTTGTGGAAGTTCTTCTCAACCCAGAAGTGCTTCCTGGATACAGTGTCAAAATATCAGAAATACTCCCAGGGCCTGGTTAAAAGGGATCACCTTCATCTCAGTTAGACATGTCAGAGTCAGGACAACAATTAAATTAACAGAAGGAGAAGGAACGATTAGTATATCACTGTTTTTTTTATTAGTTATGATTGCAGTATCTTTCTGGAGTGAAGGTTTTGACCTAAAAATACTTCTGCCCCTGTCCACACTTGAATCTATGCTTACGTGACTGGTCAGAACTGACAATTTAATGCCACATTTAAATATATATATATATATATATATATATATATATATATATATATATATATATATATATATATACATATATATATATATATATATATATGTATATTGCATAGTTTACTGTCAAATAAAGCAAAGAGTATGCGACACGTGTTTCGCCCTCATTTGGGCTCATCAGGCGTACACACTCTACTGCTCCCCTCTCGGGGAATCAAACCTCAGCATCAGAGACAAAGCACCTTTACGCTGCGCCACGGCGTGTGGTTCATTTATTTGACCGCCTGCAGGTCTGGAGTAATTAAATTCATTGCATTCATAGTCTGAGTCTCAACGACCTGAATTGTGTGGGTGGTTACCTACAAGGTAACGCTTGTGGTTGGTCTTCCATTCGGCAAACATCCGACATGGTGCCCTCTTTCAGTTGCGAGAAGCAGACCTCTATATATATATATATATATATATATATGTCTACTCTCTATATATAAAATCCTAAGCCTAAAAGCGCAATGATTTTATGTCACGTTTTTTTGTCTCACTTTAAATTGGGCTTATTTTAAAACCTACATTTATATGTTTGGTATCATTCTTTTCAGAGTTTATCAAACTTTAATGTGATGTTATTAGACTTTCAGATTCTTATTCCATTTTTAAATTATAAACTAAAAAATATCAAGAACTCACTCCTGCAGGACGAGACTTTGTGCCAAAAGATTTAACCACACCTGGGGCCGTAAATAAAAGACTAAGAGTAGATAACAAAGTCAGCTGCTGTACAGGCTTTTAAATGTTCGAAGCGCCACACGAGATGTACTGTAGATCATGCGAATCGGCAGCAGCAGCAAGCTAGCAGCTGATCGAGCAAAGAGGAGGAAAAAAAAACTGTATTTGTTTCCCATTGTATCATCGTTTAACAGGGGGTTTTGGAGGAGCGACTGCATCTCTGTGGGGTGCGTTCAGCCCCCCTCTTCACAACGCTAGAGGCAGATATGCGAAGTGGCTGGTGTGTAGCGCAGGCCCGTGGGGTTGGCGAACAAAGCAAGCAGGTGGTGAACCCCCTAGTATATATTTAACCTCACTTAAATATATATACATTTGTGATCTACTAATATTATTTTGCATTATTTGTGAAAAGTGGTGTCTTAGTTTTTCATGTGGTTTATGCCGACTTTATTTAAAATTTCTCTGTTAAACATAAGTTCCCAATTTAATTTGTGGAGGACCACAATGGTGCAGATGTTCGATTAAACCAATTTAATTAGAAGCCAATTCTTACTGTTAATGAAACTTTAATTGTGTCTGTTAAGTACAGGCAGCACAGTGATGCAGTGTTAGTGCTGATGCCATGTAACATGGAGGTCAGGGTTCTTGTCCCAAGTCCTCCCTGTGTGGTGGAGTTTGCATGTTCTCCTTTTGTTCACATGGGTTTCCTCCCACAGTTCAAAGGCATTTTGTGGGGGTCTATGTGCTCATTTTGCAATGAACTGGTGCCCTGTCCAGGGACTGGTTCTGCCTTTTACAATATTGCTTGCTGGGATTGGCACTAGCATCCCCATGAGGATATAGTAGATTTGAAAAATGGATGGATTGTTAGTGCTCTCATTGTAATGCAGATTTTGCTTTAGTGTGGACAACATTCAAACATTTTGTTGATTAAACCAGATTAGTACTTTCTTCTTGTTTTTTCTTGTTTCTTCACAAATGTTTTATTTAAACACATTCTTTATTATGAGCATATACAGATGTAAATGGGACCAAGCTGTTTGTTAAGCTGTTGGTTTCCTTATTATTTGTTACATTTTTAATTTGGAGCTAGTTAGGCAAATAAGATGCAATTAAAAATGAGCCTGTGGCTATTTATGAGATAAAAGAGACAGTCTCAGACTTAACAAGTGAATAAACAAAAGTTAACTCCAACAAAATCTGTTCATTATCAGTGATAACTGACTTGAAATTATTAAATTTCCTGGAAGGAAAGCCTTCAGCTATTGTGACCCTCCAAGCCTGAGACTAAACAGTCGTGATCTAAAGCATCACAGCCTATTATCCATTTGCACATAAAAATAGCCACTACGAAATTTAAAATCCTGTGACTGAGAAAATAGGCTTCTTTTTAAAACATTTTAAATAAGATTCCAATTTTAAAATACAATTGGATGAAGAATTAGCAATAAAAAATGCCATCCACTACTTCTTTGACTTTTTGTTAAAACAATCAAAACATACTTTGCTAATTTAAATTATTACTGCATTTACTCTTGACTGCTCTTTTAGTAAAGACGGAGCATTTTGTATTTTTTATTTTGTCCATTTTTTGCTCTGCCATATGGTACATTAACTACTAAATTTAGACCTTAATTTGGTTCATTATGTTAATGCATTTCTAATTATTTTTTTCTCTGCTTTAGTCTGCCAGAGCATCAATGAAATTAAATTAGCCATGTTGCACAATGACAGAGAAAATGTAAAAAAAAGTCACATGCTATTTCATGTTATTTTTAGTGGTGCCTGTTTTTTTTGTGGATCAATGTTTTTATACAACTTAAAAAATCTATAAATATTATTTAGATACATCAACAAATCTTTTTCAACATTATTATTGTAAGAACCAAATCCTTTAAGTTAATGTTAATTATATTTTTACTTTTTCCTAGGATTGGCACGGTGGCACAGTGGTAGCGCTGCTGCCTCGCAGTAAGGAGACCTGGGTTCGCTTCCTGGGTCCTCCCTGCATGGAGTTTGCATGTTCTCCCTGTGTCTGCGTGGGTTTCCTCCCAAAGACATGCAGGTTAGGTGCATTGGCATTCCTAAATTGTCTCTAGTGTGTGCATGTGTCCTGCGGTGGGCTGGTGCCCTGCCTGGGATTTGTTCCTGCCCTGTGCAGGCAGGGACTGGCTCCTGTGACCCTGTGTTAGGATATAGTGGGTTGGATAATAACTGACTGACTTTTACCTAGCTTGAATATAATATACTGTAGCTTTAGCAACAACAACAATTTATTTTTGTATAGCCCAAAATCACACAAGAAGCGCCACAATGGGCGTTAACAGGCCTGTTTTTGACAGCTACAGAACCTTAACTCCCTATGAAGACAAGAAAAAAAACTCCCCAAAAAAAAACCTTCTCAGGGAAGGCAATTCAGAGAGAAAGGCCCCTTTCCAGGTAGGTTGGGTGTGCAATGGGTGTCAAAAAATGGGGTAAATACAATACACAGAACAGAATACAAGTAATCTTCTTCACAGATCTAGATGGGTAATCTATTATTGCCACCTCGGGAATACAATAAAATAGTACAATAGTAATAGTACAAGTACAGTGCAAAATGCAAGATTATTCACATGTGAGGATTCCTGGAGACCTTAGCCAACAAGCTGTCTCCCTACTACTGGCCATTCTACAGCTGAGTCAGTGCTGAGCCAGCTAATCTGACAAAAGGACCCATCTACCTGATGATTCCAGTGCTCTTTATCATAGATGACTTTTCCATAGGAAGACAAACAACTTGGCAGTAAGGCAGTGTGACCAAGTTACACATTCGAGTACCAAGAAGAGAAACAGAATAGGTGAGGGTTAGTAAGAAATTATAACTATCATATTACTTATGTTTTAGTGCTACTGACTAACAGAGATGCAATATACACAGTTAATCAGCAGCTCTAGTCAGGATATGCTAAACTGAAGTAGAAAGACTTCAGATGGGATTTGAAAGCTGAGACTGGAGGGACATCTCATATAGTAGCAGGAAGACCATTCCATAGCTTTGGGGTACTGTAACTAAAAGCTCGACCTCCCACTGTTATTTTATTAAACCTTGGAATCATAAGCAGACCGGCATCTTGAGACCTTAATGTGCACTCTGGTTTGTAAGTAATAATAAGTTCAGCCAAGTAAGCCGGACCTTGGCTATTTAAAGCTTTATATGTTAAAAGGACTCTTTTGAAATCTAACCTAAACTTAACTGGGAGCCTGTGTAAGGATTTAAGAACTGGAGTTATGTTTTTGTATTTTCTTGTTCTTGTAATAATTCTTGCAACAGTATTTTGGATTAACTGAAAGTTGTATAAAGAACAATTTGAACATCCAGTGAACACCACATTGCAGTAGTCAATCCTACTAGAAATAAAAGCATGAATTAATTTCTTAGTATCTCGCATATTTATAAAATGCCTTCATTTCCCAAAATTTTTACGATGGAAGAAACCTGTTTCATGCAGTTTTGCAATGTACGCTTTAAATGACATGCTAGAGTCAAAGATGGTGAGACAAACTGATTTAAATAATGATAAAGTATTGTTCCAATCAGCATCATTCTCTTCAATAATTAACATCGCTGTTTTATCTGTGTTCAAAGACAAGTAGTTCTCATTCATCCATTCCTTTATTTAACTAACACATCTAATTAAAGACAAGAATGGAGAAACTTCATTTGGACTAATGGGGTGTCATCTGTATACAAGTGAAAATTAACATTATGTTTTCTGATAGATCTTAGTGGAAGCATGGAAAGCAAAAGCAGTAAAGGTGCCAGTACTGAGCCTTGCGGGGCACCAAATCTCTCACTTCTGTGTATAATGATGGTGTACTGCAGGTACATTTCTGTACATACTGGAATCGATTTGATAAATAAGAAGTAAACCAGGCAAGGACATTGCCTGTAAGCTCAATGTCATTTTTCAGGCTGTGTACTAAAATAGAAAGGTCAATGGTGTCAAATGCTGCAATTAAATTTAACATGTGTTAATTCCATTTCTGTACTATGACCAGTGCAGAGGCCAGACTGGAATTTCTCAAATAAAATGTGATGCGTAAGGTGTTACTGAAGCTAACTGGTGACTACCTTTTCAAGTATTTCAGAGAAAAAGGGAGCATTTGATATGGATCTATAATTGTTAAATATATGTGGGTCTAGGTGTGTCTTTTTCAGTAATGGTTTGATGACTGATAATTTTAATGCATCCACTGTGCTTTTTACAGTTTTGTTGGCACTGGATCTGGGGAACAAGCAATAGGTTTCATTTTAAAAATCAAAGTTAAGACTTCCTGTTCTGTTATAGGATTCAAAATTTCTAAACATAGATTATGGAAGATTCTGTCCCACCTCCTACAAGTTAAAGGTAATAGAATGTCCCTAATGTTAGCTCTGCAGGACAATAGTATAGCACTTAGATCGAAGTTAGACAGACATCCATTAAGGGCAAATACTTTTCTGTTCATTATGCATGTTATGTATACTGCTCAAAAAAATTAAAGGAACACTTTTTAATCAGATTATAGCATCAAGTCAATGAAACTTCTGGGATATTGATCTGGTCAGTTAAGTAGCAGAGGGGGCTGTTAATCAGTTTCAGCTATTTTGGTGTTAATGAAATTAACAACAGGTGCACTAGAGGGGCAACAATGAGACGACCCCCAAAACAGAAATGGTTTAACAGGTAGAAGCCACTAACATTTTTCCCTCTTCACCTTTTCTGACTATTTTTTTACTAGTTTTGCATTTGGCTAAGGTTAGTGTCACTACTGGTAGCATGAGGCGATACCTGGACCCTACAGAGGTTGCACAGGTAGTCCAACTTCTCTGGGATGGCACATCAATACGTGCCATTGCCAGAAGGTTTGCTGTGTCTCCCAGCACAGTCTCAAGGACATGGAGGAGATTCCAGGAGACAAGCAGTTAATCTAGGAGAGCTGCACAGGGACGTAGAAGGTCCTTAACCCATCATCAGGACCGGTATCTGCTCCTTTGAGCAAGGAGGAACAGGATGAGCACTGCCAGAGCCCTACAAAATGACCTCCAGCAGGAATGTCTCTTACCAAACAATCAGAAACAGACTTTATGAGGGTGGCCTAAGGGCCTGGCATCCTCTAGTTGGCTCTGTGCACACTACCCAGCACCGTGGAGCTTGATTGGCATTTGTCATAGAATATCAGAATTCTATCTGGTGCCCTGTGCTTTTCACAGATGAGAGCCTCTGGAACATTATGTTTCAGTCCATCCGACGCCGCCAGGTTGCACCTCAGACTGTCCAGGAGCTCAGTGATGCCCTGATCCAGATCTGGGAGAAGATCCCCCAGGAGGCCATCTGTCGTCTCATTAGGAGCATGCATTGATGTTGTCAGGCATGCATACAAGTACGTGGGGGCCATTCAAACTACTAAGTATGATTTTGAGTTACTGCAATGAAATTTTGGCAAAATGGACTAGCCTGCTGCATCATTTTTTCACTTTGATTTTCGGGGTGTCTTTGAATTCAGCCCTCTGTAGGTTGATAATTTTCCTTTCCATCAAACGATGTGGCATCCTTTCATTCCTAACATATTACCCAGTCCATATCAGTATACATATCCAGGAAGACTTTTTTACCATTGAGATCTGATGTCTTTTCAAGGTGTCCCTTTAATTTTTTCTTTTTTTCTTATTTGTACAACAAATTATACTTTAGCTAGAATGCCTTTCTGGTAGCTGTATTTGAACTATTTGGAAACCCGTGACAAATGCAGCTATGGGTATTGTTAAATATTGTCATTTTTTGTGTTTTGTGGAAGAAACCATATGCCATATTTTTTAAAAATCTTTAGTTTGATTATTGTAGTTGAACCTTACATGCAAGAAATTTTATAATTATTTTGCATTACCTAATTCATTTAAGTAGAGTTTTAAAATATTTGGAGGGGAGGTGGTGCTCCAGTACCCCGCATTACAAACTGCCACTGATAAATAGGCTGAGTGAACCTTATTTAAAAATAAGTAAAAGTTTCTCTTTTTAAAGAAATTAAAGAACAGCAGAAATAGTAAGGGTGACAGGAAAAAGGGTGCTTAGCGTCTGGACAGAGGAAGGAGGAAAAGGAAACCTGGTTGTGGAATGGGGAAGTACAAGAGAGTATACAGAGCAAGAGTGAAAGGGAAGGTCTACAGGACAGTAGTGAGACCAGTTTGTTATATGCATTGGAGACGGTGGCACTTACCAGAAAGCAGGAGACAGAGCTGGAGGTGGCAGAGTTAAATATGCTAAGATTTGTATTGGGTGTGATGAGGATGGACAAGATTAGAAAAGAGTACAGTAGACCCCTGCGAAGACGTGGTTCCGGGTTTGCGGACTCAGTCGTTCACAGATTTTTCCTTAGAACCTAACTAATAATTGTTAGCAGAAAGTGCAAATATCCTCCGCAATTTTTTATGGCTTTTTTCGTGGCAATACTGTGCTGTAGAGAGAACAGGAAGCAACCGCTGAGGGAAACACGGTTGGCATGGTGAAAGTAGCCAATCCGAGAGCATTATTCATTTCTCCTTGCTGCTGATTGACTGCTGCCCTGTGACGCATCTCCAGCTGAGTGTCCTCTTGTTATTCTTAAATGCACAAAATGCCACCAAAACGCCCTGCACCATCTAAGGCTTCTGGCACTAAGCCTAAGCACCAGAAGAAGTTTAAAACACTCCAGGAGAAGGTTGAACTACTGGATTTGCTCCGGGAACTAAAAACTTATGCTGCAGTAGCGCGGCATTATTGCATTACTGAAAGAACCATATGCTACATAAAGAAAAACAAGGCAGCAATCAGGAGTACCGTATCTGTAAGTTTCTGTGATAGTGCCAAAAAGGAAACGACCGTGAAGAATAAAAATATCGTCAGGATGGAATCTGCCTTGGCATTGTGGACTGCAGGAAGAAGAACATCCCCTTGGATGGTAACATCATCCGTGACAAAGCACGGAAATTTACCAGCAGTTCGCTACAGGAGACATTTTAGAAGGTACCGAAGAACCGCAACCAGGACCATCAACAGCACCAGAGCCTGAAGATTTTCAAGCCAGTAAGGGATGGTGTGATAGTTTTATGAAACGATTTAATATTAAAAGCATCTCTTTACATGCAGAGGCAGCCTCTGCTGACAAAGAAACTGCGGAGAAGTACCCTGAGACATTTAGGCACATCATAGAGGAGAAGGGATACAAGCCCGAACAAGTTTTTAACATGGATGAGACTGGCTTTTTCTAGAAGAAGATGCCATCCAGAACTTACATCATGAAGGAAGAAGCCAAAACTCCAGGGTTTAAGGCACAGAAGGACAGAATGACACTTATTATGTGTGGCAATGCTGCTGGTTACATGATGAAACCTGGCCTCACCTACAAATCACCGAACCCTAAGGCCCTTAAAAACAAAAATAAAAACCTGCTGCCTGTCTACTGGATGCACAACCCTAAAGCCTGGATTACCAAAATCCTTGCTTCAAACTGGTTTCGCCAGTGCTTCATCTCTCAAGCCAAGGAAAACCTCTACGACTTAGGCATGGACTTCAAGGTGTTGTTTATTATGGATAATGCTGGTGGCCACCCTTTGGATTTGTATTACGACTGAGTTCAGACTGAGTTCCTCCCTGCCAGCACCACCTCCCTCATCCAATTTATGGATCAAGGTGTAATCCATGCCTTCAAGGCTCTTTATACATGGATTTCTCCCCAATACCTTGTGGATGCAATGGACACGGATGAGAATTTTACATTAAAGGGTTACTGGCATAACTTTACAATCGCAACATGCCTGTCAGTCATCCAAGCTGCTCTTAAGGAGATGAAAAAGGAAACCCTCAACGCCTGCTGGAAGAAGCTGTGGCCAGAGTGTGTCCATGACAACAAGGGCTTATCACCTGAAAAAATTCAACACGATGCTGTCGACAAGGCCGTGGAACCAGCAAAGATACTGGGTGGCGGAGGTTTTGACGACATCACTCAAGATGAGGTGAACAACCTTATCAATCCCCACTCTGAACCGCTGACGAACGAGATTTTGTTGGAGTTAACAAAGTCTGCCAGCGAACAGGAGGAGGAAGAGACAGATCCAGTGCAAGAGGAGGAGGAGCAGGTCCTGACATTGGAACATCTGCCTCAGATTATTCGGACATAGAAGGAGTTACAAGGGATGATTGAAGCATGGGATCCCTATATGGTTCGGGCTCTCAAAGTTAACAATGGCATTGATATTGCCATTCAGACATATAAAATGCTCCTGGCCACCATAAAGAAACGACAACAATCACAATGTCCTTGAAACCTATAAAGAAAAGCCAGCACGAAACCCCACCAGAAAAAGACCCGTCCAAAGATATGACTCCTCCTGAAGCACCAGAAGAAGAGGCGCCACCCGAGGAGTTGTAAATCCTCTGCATCGTATTGCACAGCTACTTCATCATCATCATCAATATCACTCATCATTGGTGAGTACCCGTACATTTTACTGTATGTTAATTAAATTAAATTATTACATATTTACTCTACTTATAACAAAGAAAACGACAGTGCATACCAAAGAAAACGCACTTGCATGAATTACAGTATGTATAGCGGTAACATCGGTATTTTACATTCTAGCACCACAGGAGACATAGCAGTACAGTACTGTACAATGGATGGTTTACCTTTACATTCTTTTTTTAGGTAATGTATTAAGGTAATTTTTTAGGTAATGTATTAATGTATTAAGCTGAGTTTGCAATGAAATGAAAGTGCATTCAGGGCATATTTAGGGTTTAAACTATAAAAATAGGCATTTAAAAGACATTTCTTAACCACATCCAAAAGTCATGGTTATTCACAATTTGCGGGTGCTCTAGGAATGTAATCCCCATGAATTTTGGGGGTGTACTGTACATTAGAGGGTCAGTTCAGGTTGGAAAGTTGGGAGACAAAGTCAGAGAGGCGAGATTGCATTGGTTTGGACATGTGCAGGGGAGAGATGCTGGGTATATTGGGAAAAGGATGTTAAAGATAGAGCTGCCAGGCAAGTGGAAAGGAGGAAGGCCTAAGAGAACGTTTATGGATATGGTGAGAGAGGACATGCAGCACTCCATTGACCAATTTTGTTGAAGTGTTGAATGCTTATTCTCCAAAGTAATTTGTTTAAGACAGTTCAATTTTCAAAGATTGTGTTATGCAAAGTTTTGAAATGCTCCCATTGAAAAGCATTGGTGAATTTGCAGACTCACCCATGTTAAAACTGAGAAACGTTCTGCATTACTTTAACTACAAATTAATTTACTGTTTCATTTTTGCCTTGAGAGCAGTTGACTGAATATATAAACTTGCATATTTTATGTATTTTTCTCTTTTACTAGTCCAACAGCTGCTCAGATGCCCAATGCTAGGCACAGTGTGCGCACAAACAGCTCACAGAGCTCTTCTCCTGCTACTGTAGGTAGGTTGACTAATAAAGTACCAAAAAAGTCACTTCTTTGGAAACAAATGGAAGGGAAAAGCAATTATAAAGCAATATGATCTGCAGACTAGTACTGTAAAGAACCACTGTTAACAACCTGCAGCTAAACGATGTTTGAACTAATTAAATACTGTACAGAAGAAAGGTGCAGCTGTCCTAACTGATATAAACATAAGACAGTTTTAGCAATGGAGTCTGGCACTCAGTCCCAGATATACAGAAGCAGATTACAATTTCATATAATAATAGTGGCAAGTCTCTCATCTTCTTGCCCATCGTATACGAAAAAGCCTCTCATCAATGGTAAACGTTTATTTTTAAGATACATGTATGACTTGCAAAACCCCAAGGATGACAAAAGTTTACATACATGTAGAAGTCACACATTAAGCAGCTCTTCAGACTTTTATCTGTGTGTAATATTGTGTGACAATCACAGAGAGGATAAAGACCCCGATCCCTGCAAATCCTACAGACACATCTGGAAATGTAACTGCATTTAATCTGCAGGCAGAAATTTTGACTTCACTTGCCACTAGCAAGTATTACTTAGTAGTGGACTGAGCATGCATTATGGGTTATCCATATCTTAGGGACCCCTGTTACTTCCATGTATCTTTAGATTTTAAGATTACACAAGGCTGAAGCTGGCTACTTATTCATAGCCTATTCCTCAGATTTTTTTAAAATTACTGTCACCTATCGTATTCCTGTTAAACAATAAATAAATTCCTTTCCAAGTTCTTACTTAAAGTAATGTTAACAAATGTACAGTTTGTGTTTTAACTAATATTAATAGTTGGATGGGGAACTTATTTCAGGTGCTTTTCCCCTTTCAAATAGTAATATTGATAGTGATTATATATTAATATTGGTCATTTTGTATTAATAGATATTATAAATGACTAATTATTGGATACTGCTCTATTGGGTATACATTCAAAAATATTATGTTTAAGAAAACTAAACAACAGTTAGTCACTGGCCCTCCATGACTAACATGTGTCAATCAATGCCATTTTCACATCCCTTGAATTGGAATCTGCTGTGTATGAAAGCTAATGAGCCACCACAAGCCTATTTAATCTGCATTTTAACTTCATTGTAAAGTGCTGTTAAAAAGCATGTATTTAATGTAGTCTACTAACACCTGTAATTGCATTATATTATCACTGTTATTTTTTTTAACTCATAGGAAGCTGGGGAATATCATGGCTGAACTATTCTCAATATGGAAAACAGCACAGGTTTAGATAGAGTCATATGAAAAAGTTTGGGAACCCCTCTCAGCCTGCATAATAATTTACTCTACTTTCAACAAAAAAGATAACAGTGGTATGTCTTTCATTTCCTAGGAACATCTGAGTACTGGGGTGTTTTCCGAACACAATTTTTTAGTGAAGCAGTATTCAGTTGTATGAAATTAAACAAAATGTGAAAAACTGGCTGTGCAAAAATTTAGGTACCCTTATAATTATGCTGATTCGAATGCATGTAACTGCTCAATACTGATTACTTGCAACACCAAATTGGTTGGATTAGCTCGTTAAGCTTTGAACTTCATAGACAGGTGTGTCCAATCATGAGAAATGGTATTTAAGGTGGTCAATTGCAAGTTGTGCTTCCCTTTGACTCTCCTGTGAAAAGTGACAGCATGGGATCTTCAAAGCAACTCTCAAAAGATCTGAAAACAAAGATTGTTCAGCATCATGGTTTAGGGGAAGGCTACAAAAAGCTATCTCAGAGGTTTAAACTGTCAGTTTCAACTGTAAGGAATGTAATCAGGAAATGGAAGGCCACAGGCACAGTTGCTGTTAAACCCAGGTCTGGAAGGCCAAGAAAAATAAAGGAGCGGCAAATCCGCAGAATTGTGGGAATGGTTACAGACAACCCACAGATCACCTCCAAAACCCTGCAAGAACATCTTGCTGCAGATGGTCTATCTGTACATCGTTCTACAATTCAGTGCAATTTGTACAAAGAACACCTGTATGGCAGGGTGATGAGAAAGAAGCCCTTTCTGCATTCACGCCACAAACAGAGTCGCTTGTTGTATGCAAATGCTTATTTAGACAAGCTAGATTAATTTTAGAACAAAGTGCTTTGGACTGATGAGACAAAAATTGATTTATTTGGTGTTTTGTCTTGGTAGAGTAATATATATTGCTCTACTTTCCCCTATTGTATTATTAATATGTAGCCTTTGTCAGAATGCCTAATCTCACAAACTTACCACTGTTTATAAGGTATTATTGTATATAACTTATCCCCACCTTCCCTTCTATATCTATAACCTTAGGCAATTAGATGCAGTAAAAGACAAGCAGAAGTTAAGTTACAGTTTAAACAATGTATTAGTATTATTGATAATATTCATAAATAATAACAAAATGCAAAGTACATTTGAATATTGGCAACCATACAACCTGATTAAATGATGATATGTAGTTCAGGTGGCACACAGTCTTCTGGTTACTTAAATGTCTCTAGTTAAGGCATCATTGGTGCTCAGCTTTCAGCCACATGTCTGTTCATAATGGCTGTTGAGTTGTGCTGTTCATTGTGTTCTCTTCATCATCACAGGTTAGCAAGAGAGATGCTTCTTCATCATATGTTGGTTGGTAAGAGAGAGATACTGAGGTTAAACACATACATTTATAGATGTTCTGTCCAATCCCGAGAGCCAATAGGACATCATGGTACTTAAAGGCCTCTGAGACAAGCCAATTCCAAACAGCCATACCTCAGACCAATGGGGAAAATAGAACATCTTAACACCTGCCCCCAAACCATGTTAAAGTACACCTTAGCCCATTTGCGGGGGTAGAAATGACTTTAGCAAGGAAACACTTGCCAAACTGGTTTAAAACACACATCCCCCAAATCCTATCATAAAATTCTAACAGACCCATTCCTAAGGGGGGGCGAGGGGGGGGGGGTAAACACTAAATTACATTGCTTTGTCTAAATTACAAATAAAGATATACAATACAAAATATTCATCAAGTTATATGTAAAATCTCACATCACAACATTTGGTCATAACAAAAAGCGCTTTGCATGGTGGAAGAAGAACACAGCGTTCCAAGAAACATACCTGCTACCTACTGTCAAATTTTGTATGGAAGAATGGTCAAAAATACCTCCATCTAGAATCCAGACACTCATCAAAGGCTATTGGCTGTTATATTTGCAAAAGGAGGCTCAACTAAGTATTGATGTAATATTTCTGTTGGGGTGCCCAAATTTATGCACCCGTCTAATTTTGTTATGATGCATATTGCATATTTTCTGTTAATCCATTAAACTTTAATGTTACTGCTGAAATACTACTGTTGTCATAAGGCATGTCAAATATATAAAAAAGAAAGTTGCTACTTTGAAAGCTCAGCCAATGATAAATAAAAATCCAAAGAATTAAGAGGGGTTCCCAAACTTTTTCATATGACTGTAATAATTCATTCCAGGGGCCACTCATGTACATACCCACAGTCGCATACTGAATATATACCCACACCCACAATTTGGAATGTGTATGTCAATGGGTATGTGGGACGAAATCTGGAGTACTTGGAGGAAAATTTATATGGACATGGGGATATGCAGAGTCCACATGGACAACAACTGGGCATAGGATTGAAACCAAAGACATTGTATCCATGAGTTGGCAGGGCTACCTACTGTGTCACTCTCTACTAAATCAAGGTTTGTTTTTGAAAAGCACCATTTGCAGTGTGTGTAGCACTTTACAAAGCAAACAAGATGATAATGTAATCCTAGACTTAAACAAATAAATCTTAATTTTATCATTTTCTCCTCATGGAATGTTAATTAAATTAAATGTGCCATAATCCTTCTAAGCTAGTCATTTTAATAGTAACTCTTCGGCAATGATTCTCATCTACAATTTTCTTCTCTCAGACCAAAGTAAATGAATCTGACAAGGTACTGCCCATGCTCATTAAAGTGCTTCACAATAAATAACAATCATTTTCTTCCCTTTTTCCTGCCTCTTTTCTACGCTGCTAATAAAGGAAATAATAAAATCAGATTTATGAATACAAATAATGTAATACACGTCACAACCATCTAGTTCTTGCCTGTTCACATCATTCAAGCAGAAAAAGCCCATAGAATTTATAAAGCTGTCTGGGAGTGACACTACTTAGAGACTGGCTGATTGTTTGATATGTAGAGCATCTATTTATTTCAGTATGAAAAATGAATATTGCTCAAATGTATGTATAGTTACAGAGGTCAACATTTTTTTCTTTTACTTGTGTTGCTTTAAAACAAATAAGAAGCAGGTAATACTGTTCCATACAATTATGTTTCACTGTCTTATTTTAAAAGCTAATTTTTTTTTTCTTCCTTAAATGAAGGCTGTAGGCCTGGTTAAAAATAGTAAAATAGTTTAACAATGTCTTTTTTTGTTTGTTTGTTTTTGAATGGGTGTGTGTCTTATATAGGCATCTTTTTATGGGTCATGGTTTATGGGACTATGTAGCACGCAACGGGTTGAAAGGGTAAACAAGATGGCACAGGGCAGGGGACAATGCCCACATGAACCTCTTATGAGAGAGTTACTAGCAGTCAGAACCCTGTCAGTTATAGACAGGAGCACTGATACTAACAGGGAATCCAAACAGGGATTAAAGTCAGCCTCTTGATAGGAGAAAATGGACCTTAGAGTCAGGAAGAGGATTATTGGTGATGGCCCAATAATTATCAGAATAGGCTCCAGGTGCCTCACAACCATGCCCTGGATAAACGAGTTTAGGCAATGGATGAATGGATTATCAATAAAATTAACCATCTCAAATCCACATACTGTAATCAAGTGCAGGGGAGCAGGAGTCTGTACCAGGAGCAAAGAGTGCACAAAGTAACCCTGGATGGGATGCCGGACGACTGTAAAGCCAACTCAGGCTCACACACAAGACTTGTTTCTTAAAGACACATCTTTGGGAAAGTGAGAGAAAAGCCAGAGTAGCAGCACTAAAGAAGGTCCACAAATGAGTAACTAGACCTATTTTCAAGAGTGCCAGCTATGAGTAAAGATTGAAATAACTACATTTTTTCAGTTAAGGCAATTGGGTGTTATTGGTAAAGAAAGTTTGAATAAAGAGTACAAGACTCTTTGTACATTGCTACAGCAATTATAGTTTAATTTTTTCAAAAACATTTCCCTTTTAAAAAGATGTGTGTGATCATTAAACTGTAGAAATCATATCATAGTTTAATGGCCACATTAAACTAAACTAATGATTTAAAAATAAGTACCTCAGTGAAAAAATACATTTTTCTTAATAAACCTTTTCAAAATAAAAACATCTGCATCAGTCTTTTACTAGAAAGAAAGCAATGGTGTCCTTTGACCATTCATTTTAAAATGTCACTCCCGTTTAGTTGTTTACAATATGAAAAAAAAAAATAGGCATTAAATTAAATTATTTTGTATTAACTAAATGTTTTCATTTCATAATTGTATTCTCTTATTCTTGTCTTAAGCTCACCTGCTAAAAATGACTTTCCAATATATGTGCAGAATCCAAAGCATGCTCAAGCTATCTATTCAAAAAGTACTAAATCCAAAGTACAAATAAAGTACTAGAGCACATTTATCTTGTTTAAAATTGTCCAAAATGTTTCCAGGGCAAGATCCAACCTGTGAACGCTGCAATCAAGTTCCAGCCTCACTGGGTCACATGTTTTGGGCCTGCACCAAATTAACATCATTCTGGACCAAAATTTTTAAATGCCTTTCAGACAGCCCTGGTGTCACAATACCTCCTAACCCATTAACAGCTGTGTTTGGTGTACTTCCAGATGGGCTTAAAGTGGAAAAAGACAAACAAACTGTAGTTGCCTTTACTATACTATTGGCGGGACTTTACAATGTTTTGGACAATTATAAGCGAGATAGATGTGCTTGATATATAATTTTATTTTTATTAATTTATCTATTTACTTATTTTTACTAGTTTAAAGTTTTACTCTGTTGGCCTAGCTCTCTTTCTCAAGGGTGGATGCTGATTTGTTTCAAACCTAGTTTTGTTAAACTTGACTTGCTTGTATGGAATGTTATTTGATTTTAATAAAATCAATAAAATGCTTAAAAAAAAAAAAAAATACTTTTTTCCAAAATGGCACCTCACATATACAGTATATGGCACCAGTTGGCTTGATCATCTGTCTCGCTACTGTTTTAACTCCCCATCTCTGTTTGCATCGCCCCAATCACAAGGTGGTGTAGTTGAGAAGTAGTGTTGGTCACTCACGCCCTGGATCATTTCTTTATTTATTTATTTTTTTCTCTTTGCTGCAGCTCTACGATGGCAGCGCATATTATAATCGTGCAGGCTCAGGCAGTGGTACAGATTATTGGTGGTCCATACAGGGAGCCAGTTGATCAATATTCATCCACTTTATTTCATTTACCACTTACAAGTAGAGACAGAAATGTCAACTGAGTGTTTTGAGCGACAATTTGCTGACTCTTGTGTGATATTGGAGTGAGGTGAATTGCCTGGATGTCACTTTACGGTCAGAGCACAGTAAGAGGTGGACGAGGCAGCGAGCTTGCTAGATACTTTACTTAGTATATTACGACTTCCAAGAGCAAAAGCCAGGATCAGGGACCTATGGATGCCTCACTGAACTGGGAGCCGCCATGGGCAGAGGTGCAGCTGAATGAGCTTCAAACCTGGCTAGCAGAAATGGCTGAGGGTACGGTAGCACGGGAAGAAGCCCTTCATGGATATGTGGATACGGCATTGGTCGATTTGCGTGAGTGGGTGCGTGTACGTCTAAGAAGTCTGGAAGAGAAGCTGGTAAACTGCTTACTGAGGCGCAATCAGCAATGGGAGGCAGAAATACAGAACGCAATGAGGAGGAGTATTGCTTTCAAATGACATGCCGATCAACGCCATTGGCTGAATTGCGGCCATCCTACTCCTCTACATCTGCAGCTGCCATGCTACTACAGTTTCCAAAGCTGGATGCTTCCTGTAAATCTGCAGAGGTGCTTCAGTTTATTGAGCAGGCATACACGTTTTTAGAGCTACACTCATTAACGTTAGTTGAGCAAATGGGCTTCTAGAGTACGGCTCTTCAAGGACCACCACGCTACTGGCGGCAGGCAGAGAAGAATAATATTAAGGATTGGACATCTTTCCTTAAGGCTTTTCTAGAAGCCTTCCTACCCCTGACTACCTAACTGAAGTTGACGAACAGCTGCTGGCTGCTCGGTAGGGTCCTTCACAACCAGTCAGAGACTTTGTTTATGAAAACCGTACACTCTGTCTAAAGTGGAAACCCAATAAGTCAGAAGAACATATAGTTAGAGGCATTCTAGGTGCTTGTAACCCACGGCTTGCTGTAGCACTTAGGGGCACGGTGATAGAGGATTGGGCTGCTATGAGGGGTAAAAAAGATCCACCTGGAGGAACCTCTAGCAGAGAAGCACCCAAGGATAATCTCAGAAGGACAAGTATCAGTCAACTGGAGCTGAGCTCACCACATTATGTGCACAGTTGCCCTTACTAGCGGTGCCAGTGAGTGTGTGGGGCATCATCGGGGATGCTGTCATTGACCCTGGGAGCACCTTTAGCTTAATTAATCGCAGCTTGTGGGAAAAATAAAGTTGCCCGGTGAGCTGCTTAATGGAGGTGGCACAGTAAAGTTCTTCTTGGCAGACGTTCAAGCGTATGTGGATAGTGGCAAGGTTCTGAAGAAGTTTAGGTTGCAAAATATATCTTCAGAAGTCGAAGTGTATGTCTTGGAGGATGCATTCCTGTCCATGCCACTGCTCTTATGGCTGGATTCCATCGTGGCAGCCAACATCATTTTGCACCCAAATGGCTAAATACAGTTGGCAATTATAGTGGCCAAAATTAAATTGCTATTTGGCAGTACCACTTAAAGATATCAGCCCAGTGGAGGACAGCATTTGTTCTCAGCCCTGTGAGGTACAACCTATTCTGAGGAGATGGCGTATGATATGAACGGACAAACTTTGTCGAATGGATGTTATTCACCATTATATATACACCGTCGATGAAGTCCCTGTCCATCAAAGAGCATACAGGGTTTCTCCTATGAAGAGAAAGATCATCAAAGAGTGGGTTGATCGTATCCTCCTGGAAGGTATTCTTGAACCCTCTAACTCAGCCTAGGCACCCCCGGTGGTTTTGGTGCGTAAGTCCAATGGAACCTTTCGGATTTGTGTGGCTTACCATGGACTGAATGCCAAAACCATCAGTGACACCTATCCTATGCCACTGGTGCATGAGCCCTTACAAGGAGCAGTGGTTTTTAGTACTCTGGATTTACAATCTGGCTATTGACAGGTTTGTATGGGAGAATACAGTGTGGCAAAGACTGCAGTGGTCACTCCTGATGGCTTGTTCCAGTTCTGAGTAATGCCTTTTGGCCTGAAGAATGCAAGGGCATCTTTTCAACACTTTAAGGAATAAGAGCTGAGGGGGTTGTTTAGGAAGAACTGTTTTGTCTATATTGACAATATTACTGTCTTCTCCCCATCATTACAGCAACACCTCCGGGACCTAAATGAGATCTTCCATCAGCTCCAGCAGGCTTAGCTGACCCTAAACTTTAGTATGTGACACCTTGGATAGCCTCAACTTATCTTCCTCGGTCATGTGGTGTCAGCAAAAGGTATCAGTGTGGATACAGAGAAAATCATGGCTCTTGTGGACTACCACCACCTTTCTTTACAGTGCTTTTTCAGAATGGTGGGTTGGTTCCACAAGTTTATACCCAGATTGGCTGACACTGCAGTGCCATTACATCACCTGATGAGGAAGGGGATCTCATGGCATTGGACTCTGGCGTGCCAAAAAGCATTTGAGCAACTGAAGAAACATCTGTTGGGACTGCCAATTTTGGCACAACCTAATCCACTGCTCACCTTCCAAGTCCAGACCGTCACTAGCAATGTGGGACTTGGGGCCGTATTAACACAGATCAACGAGGGAGAGGAATGAGTCACTGCCTGTGCCTCAAGGTCTCTCCGGGGCCCCGAACTCAACTATTCAGAGTCAGAGAAAGAGTGTCTTGTAGTCTTGTGGGCAGTGGAAAAGTGGTGTCACTATCTTGGAGGAACACTGTTCAAAGTGTACACAGACCACCATGCTCTGGCCTGGGTATTTAATTTCCTGAAGATGTCCTCACGACTCTCCAGGAGGGTTCTTTGTCTCCAGCAGTTCACTTTTAATGTCTTTTACTGAAATTGTTCTGAACAGGGGAAACGTGGTTCAGGATGTGCTTTCCTGGGTTCCAGAGCCTCAGGAGGTATCTTCAATAGCTCCAATCTCGAATCATGGTTGTGACCTGCCTCTTGACATATCTGTTTTGTCGGGAGGTACAGGAGAACTTTGGGTTGCAGACTGGTCATATTCATTACCAGAAGCTCCAAGGGATATTGTATTGGTGTGTGCCATCAAAACTCAGGGGTGAGAAATACCAACTAGTCATCCCCGAGGACCTTCTCCCAGAGTTCTTGGCCTATTTTCATGACAGCCCTTTCAGTGGCCTCCTTGGCAGATTAAAGACCCTAAAGAAGATATTAGCCTGGTGACCCACAGAGAAGAAGGACATGTGGAGACGTGAGAACATATACATCCTGCCGACGGTGCAAAAATCCACCTGGTTTACCAGCAGGACAATTACAGTCAATAAATATCACTGAACCTGGACAGATATGGGGGACTGACATTATGGGTCTTTTGTCACCAAGTAAGAAGACCATCCTGGTAGTGGTAATGGATTATTTCTCTAAGTGGGTGGAGCTTTTTGCTTTACCAAACTCAAAAACTGAATAGCTGTGCTTCGCCCTAAAGAACAAGATGTTTACCTGCTTGGGAGCCCCAAAGGTCATCATTTCTGACAGGGGTCCGCAATTTACAAGCTTTGAGCTGGAAAGTTTCATGAAGGATTGGGGATAACCCATTAGAAAACAAATGGCATACCATCCACAGTCCAACATCACGGAGTGAGTGAATTGGACCCTGAAAACTATGATAGCCTCCTACAGTATGTCAGTACCCACCACCAGGACTGGGATCAGTGGCTTCCAGAATTAAGAATGGCCCTAAATTCAGCATGGCATGAGAGTACTGGTGAATTGTCACTCCCCCAACTCCTGATTCCTCCCAAAACCTCAAAGTCTTTTAGTCTGAAAAATTAAAAGATCTTGTTAGAGAGAGGTTAGTGCGTTCCAAGGCACAAAAAGCATGGTTTTACAATAAGTCCCAGCAGAGTGTTAGATATTCTGAATGAGACCGGGTTTGGCTGAGGACTCACTACCTCTCAAAAGCATCAGCAGAAGTAATCAAACAATTAAGGCCCATTGATTACCAAGTCCAATGGCAAACTGACAGTAATATGAAAACAGATATATACTGTACCACGTGACCAACATGAAACCCTATTATATATGACCTAAAGGAGGATTTGGGGTGGGGACTCTGTAACAGTTATCTTGGATATGTGTGTATCACTGGCAGTTTGCACATTTCCTCATTCCTGTTAAGGGTGGAATGGTTGAATGTGTAAGGCCGGTCAATGGTACATGTGGAGGGGAGCACATGGCTCGGAGGGCCAAACAAACTGAATGGGGAGGAGCCAACCTTATATAAATTTGTGGCGAGAGAAAGGTGAGGAAGAAGAAGACAGCGCCAGACCAAAAGGAGAAGCAGACGCCACAAAAAAGGCAAGAGGGAAAACTACTCAACCTGCATGGAAAAAGTCAGGTGAACCCAGGTTCATTTTTATCAGAATAATTTTTCCTTTTTTTTATGAACGAGGTGAAGTCATTCAGGAGAGGACCTGACGAACCAGCATAAGGGACTGAGTAGTAGTACGATTCCCTGAACAGAAGGTATGGTTCGGTGCATCCTTCCCCACAACAAAATGTAGATGTTCATCTCTAACAATGAATATTTAAAGGACACTGGTTTTATTAACTTGTTTTTTTATATTTGTGTATTAGGTTGTATATTGTTAATTGTTTTGTTTTGTGATTCGTGTGGGGAGGTTGGAAGCGCTGCAGCGTGGTATTATGTATACAGGGGTTTGCTGGTTGTGTCCAATGCTTTATTCTACAAGTTAATAATAATTTTCTTGTAACTCAACTTTGCCTTTGCTGGTGTGTTGCTGTACTTGTGGTGGTGTAGTTGGGAAGTAGTGCTGGTCGCTCGCACCTCTCTAGGATGGCAGCACATATTATAATTGTGCCGGCTTGGGCAGTCTTATAAATTATGCAAGTTGTTCTATGCAATTTGAGTTACATCTTTACCTATGTATTTGTTTATTTTTTTAATCTTTTTATTGTTTTACTTGTTTAACTGCTCATTTTGCTGTGAATGAAGTTCCCTAATTTACCAACAGCAGATGCACAATCTCACTCATAATGTACAGTACTTCCTGCACTTGGATCAGACCTAGGCTGGATCACATTCATACCTCATGTGTACTGCTACAGAGTTTCCTTGGTACCACACCGAGATCACTCTTTCCAAAGGGTCTAGGTCCGGTTGTTTTAATCCACACCCTAATTCAGTTGCCATGACCACATTGACCTAAATGAAATTGAACCAGAGCTTGGAAAAGAAGAAATCACACCAAACCAACTAGATGTGAAAACATCTTAAGTGAAAAGTATCACTTTTAAACTGCATACTTAAATAAAAATGAGGGGGCAAAAAGGGAGTTAGTAAATTATTCATCCATCCATCAATTATCTTCACCCACTTTGAACATTTCAGTGTCGCAGGGGTGGCCAGAGCATATCCCAAAAGCAGAATTGGCCCTGGAAGGGATGTCAGTCCATTGCAGATCTCACTTCTGCACATGTCCACATTCATTTTGTGTCAATATTGAGTTGCCAACCTAATTTGCATGTCTTTGCATTTTAGCAGGAAAAACAGACTACCAAAAGAAACAGCCACATTTACATGTCAAGAACATGTTCATAATGTTCCTTCTTACAAAATTCAATCTACAGCTGAAATCATTTAAGACTAATTCATTCATTCTTTTATGTAATTTCTGTTTGCTTCTATAGATCTCACCTGTATATTCTATACTCTGAATTTATGCTTGGGATTAATAAAATGTATTCAATCTAATCTAATCTAATTCTATATAGAAAGTGACTACTGTGAGGCAGCATCTAACTCTTGTGCTAGTGAGTTGCATCTAAGATGTACAGTATACCACCAAAGCCCACGATAGCAGTGTCGTCAGCGAACTTTTGCACATGGCAGGACTCCGAGTTGTATTGGAAGTCCGATGTATATAGGCTGAACAGGACCGGAGAAAGTACAGTCCCCTGCGGCGCTCCTGTGCTGCTGACCACAATGACCACAACATTTATTAAAAATAAATTTACAGCTTTTAGATTGAACTGCAAGATTAAAAAATATATATATATTTTATTATTATAAGATGTCACATCCACAGAGAAAAAATTAGGTTATACTTCTACTGTCACAGGATGTAAGGCTACTTATGACTGCATGACTGTTTTTTGTATGTATTATCTATTGCTGTATTTAATATATTTTGTTGTATTTTTGCCTTTTATTTGTTGTTATTTATAATACTGTCTCTAGAATGTAGGAGACAAGCAAGTAAGAATTTCACTGTACAATAAACACATGACAATAGTTTAATTCCAATATAATGTTCATCCTTACAAAATTTGGTCTACAGCTGAAATCATTTAAGGCCCAACTTAATTAATTAATTAATTCATTCATTCATTCATTTTCTGTCTGCTTCCATAAATCTCAGCAGTATATTCTGTATTCTAGTCATATCTACAGAGTGTAACATGTTACCCCTTAGATGACAGAGGGTATTTAAAATGGAATCCAAAATTAAAAACATGAATATGAATACAGAGCTGCAGATAGTTTTATTTTTCATTTTTCACTTGCCTTGCAGCATGATTGAGCAGCTCCTGGCATTAAAAACACAGGAGAAGAAATCCAGTAGCTTCTTTTCTCGCTGGTGTTGCCCTTTTGTATTCAGCACAAAGTGTCCTGGTTGCTAGGATGCACAGTGGGGTAATTCATTAGACGTTCACCTCTGCTGTTTTCCCAGAACATTTGACATGGCCTACATGTGTGATAATCTTGATGGTATTGCATTAGGTTAGCGCTTAAAAGAGAGCAGTCTGTGATATAAAGTGCCTTCATAGAGACAGAATCATGAAGCAAGAATTGTTTATATGTTTTAAAGAAAAAATGTACTGTATATTTTGAAATCACATTTGTGTAAAATTGATTGTTTTACCAATCAATCTGATAAAGCTGTAATACAAAATTTTCAAACTCTGGCACTTTTGTGACTTTTTTTTTTAAACCAGTTAATTTCATTACAGAGTCAGAGGGAATCCTGGCAGCACTAGGAGCAAGGTAAGAACCAAGCCTAGTTACCAGTTGTTTGTAGCACACATTCACTCACACAAGAGTTGCCTAACCTGCACATCTAGTGGGATGTGATGGACATACAAAGTCCACAGACAATCTGACCATGTTGATTTAATCCCAGCATGCTGAGTATGTGAGACATCTGCTGTAAAACCAGGGCCATAATGGTGGGCTAATTTACTGCCTGGCTGGGACTGGCTCCAGCAGACCCCTGTGACCCTGTAGTTAGGATATAGGGGGTTGGATAATGGATGGATGGATGAATTTACTGCCTGTAAAAATCTGCAAAAACATGTCATAATAGTAGAAATATTAAGTCCAAGAGCACACTAGAATTATAATATTGACTAGATAAAAATTTGGTAAAAAATAAATTATTAAGCAGCCATTCACTGCGAATGCAGATCTTATCTTATTTGCTCAACCATTAGGGTTGCAGCAACAACAAGACAAGCAGGTCAGCACAGATTTCCCTGTCCCCAGCTACATATTTGAGATATTCCTGGGGAATTCCCAGTTGTTCCCGAGCCAACCAAGAGATACAATCTCCCCAGTTTTAGATTCTTGTCCTAAAGCCAGCTCCTTTCATGAATTACTTCTCATAGATGAAGGTAAATGGAGCTTCCAAGAAGAATTTTAGTGTTGGGACATGTGTTGCATTTTCCTGACTTCTTGTTTCCTTGGTGATTCTGATTTTAAGACATGTGGTTTCAATGCTTTGCTTGTTTTGTTCAACTTTTTTTTGCCTTATCTCGACAAAGACACTATTTTCCTGAGTTTACTTTTCCTCACAATCTCATTCTTTTGTTCATTACCAGTTTGCTATACATACACAGAGAAATCTGTTGGGAAAGATCTGCCTCATGTGTGATTATGTTTCAAGGTGAAAGCGAAACACTCACTGTTTCTGTGATGCGGAATCCCCTATATTCTGTCATAATTGGGGGTGGTCTAATAATAAAGGCAGAAAAGCACTACACCCACCTGTGGTAAAGACAGACATGTTCCTCTATTCTATAGGGAAAATGTAAGTTGTAGACCCAATTTAACATCCCAACAACAACTGGAGCTCAAAGTAGCTATCCAGTCCATTCCAAATGTGGTGGATGAGAAACCACTGAAGACCTCTCTAATTATACACGACATTGTTACTGATCTAGAAGTATTTGTCAAGGAATTCCCATACCGGCTCTCAGAATCAAAATAAGCAAAACTGCAGCTTGAGGCCAAACAAATACTGGACCAATGGTGTAATTAAGTAATATTTTAGTCCCTGGTCTAGGTCCATCATTTTGTTCCCAAAGCCAGACAGCGGTTCATTTGCTTAATCAAGTCTCCTAGTTTGATGCATACTGAATGCTGAACTCCGGCAGTGACTCATACCAACAATGGCAGTATTGTGTTCTCCCATTTGGGTTACAAGGGGTGCCAAGCCCCCTACCAATGTCTGGTGGATAAAATGCTATGGCCCCAAAATTCCTGTAGTGCCGCCTACCTATCATCAATTTCAGCAAGTGGAATGAACACGTGTGGCTTTTCCAAGCTGTCCTTCTCATACTTTCTGAAGCTATGTTCTGGATAAACCCAAAAAATGTTACTCTGGGCTAACAGAAGCCAAATAGCTGGGCTACAAGGTGGGGCAAGGGACTGTTCGTCTACAGTGTCCTAAAGTCTGCAATCCTGCATTGACCCGGGCCTCAGCAGGTTCATGCTTTTTTGGATTCAACAGGTTACTATCGTTGGTTTGTGATGTGTTTTTCTGAAAGAGCAATGCCCTTGATTATCCTAATGAAAAAGCGTGCTCCTAATTCAGTGGCTTGACATAAAAAAGTGAAAGCTGCATTTCGTGACCTTAAGCAGACCCTCACGTCAGCACCTGTTTTGATGACTCCTGACTTTTCTCACTTTTTTATTCTTTTGACTGATGCTTCAGAAACAGGTCTTGGTGCCGTGTTGAGCCAAAGCATTGGTGGCGATGTACACTTGATAATGTAACTGAGCCGGAAAGTATTGACCAGGAGACCAAGTATACCATAGTGGAACTGAAAGAACTAACAATTAAATAGGCTATTCAGCAGCTAAGGTAATACCTTTTCACTCATGAATTTTTCCTAGTGACAGACCATGCACCATTACAGTGAATTATTTTACACAAAGAGTCAAATCCATGAGTCATGAAATGGTACCTGGACAATCAGCCATATAAATTTTATTGTTCAATATTACTGAGGATCCCTCCACACCAATGGTAATGCTATCTCTCGGGAATATAACCTCTTGGTTCAGTCCACATACAGGTTTGTACTGAAGGGAGTGCTGTGCCACACACTTCCAACTGGGACACAACGTGAGGGTTTATCTAATGGTAATTACACCCTGAGCTGAGGGCTGGCACTGCTGCCTAATTCTTCTCCTCCTCTATTCCTTGCAGATCAGATGACCAGCAGCAACAGAGACTTCACTTCCGGGTTACAGTTCCTTGGAGCCCCTCCTTCCAATTTGGCTTTCTCTTAAAAGGTTCCACCACCACCTTGAGTCAATGTAGCAGAAGACTTGCAACTGGAAAGAAATTTCACATATGTTTGTAGTTTTTTTGCTTTTATTTTTTTTTTATATACAGGATTTTTTAATATACAGGTACAGGATTCAGAGACAATTGGCTGTCTATCATTGTTTAGGTGACTTTTATTTTGATTTAATTTTCACTGTCACTTAATTTTTATAACAAGCAAAAGGTTACAGCTCCTACTGAATATTATTATACAGCTACTTGGGTGAAACAATTTCATGCAGCTCTAACTTGAGTTAGTCTATTTGTGCTGGTTGTGGTTCAACAGATGTTGATTAGACTGAGAATGAAATAGTTAGCACTTCTGACCTTACAGTCTACAGCCTTGGGTTTTATTTTCTGCCTAGTCTCTCTTTGTGCTTTTGTAGGCTTCATGCAAGTTATCCTGCTTTCTTCTTCATTCCTAAGACATATGTTTTAGGTTTTGAGTAGCAACTCTAAATCAGCTCAACATGACAAGGACTGACTGTGCGTGTCAGTGAATGTACTCTACAGCGGAGATAGGTGTCACATCCAGAGTTGCTTTCTGTATTGTTTTCAGCACTGCCAGATTGCCTGCAGGCCATATGACCCTCTACTAGACTAAGCAAGGTTAGTATTTTTCTGATTGTAATTACATTTTTGTTTATACATATAATGAATTGCAGTTATAATGTCTGTTTTCTGTCTTTACATGATCAAATCCTACAGTGAAAAATAAGGAAGCCAAGTTATTTGTTTATGATATTTTCTTTTATGCTCACAGACAATGAGATTCGGTACAGCCTGCCACTATGTAAACATTTTTTAGTTAGCTGAACTGAGTGAGTTACCTCTATCATGCATTAGTATTTTTGAAAATCAAAATTATAATATTTATAAGCAAAAGTACCTAAAATCTATAAGCTTTAACAGTATAAAATCACAATTGACTTTCAGATTTCTGTAGCTATTTGTTTCATATGTTGCGTTCACATACCACGGGTGATTTGCCAATTTAAAATAACTTGAAGCTTGTAAATAACATCAATTCAGTCCTAGTCCTACCATCCACCACCCTAACTTGTAATTTATTCCATGTGTCTATAATTTCCTGTGTGAAGAAAAGGTTCCCTAATGCTTATGCTCGTATGTCACCAAATGGTGGAAGCAGCTACTGAAATAATGAAATGAGCTTCATTCATAGTGAAAGAATATAAGCGATTGTAAGTGTGCCCTTTTTAATTATTTCCTAGTTGCAATTCACATCCGTGCAATTTTCTGGGAAACCACTACTTAGCTTTGTTTAGATTTTGCCAAATTTAGTAGCATCACAAAATTTAGGATAACCATGTTTTTGGTTTTGTTTTTCAGATTCATACATATGAGAAGACTCATTAATACTTGCTTCGGGCAAAAAACTTATACAGTTTGGACACAGAGACAGAAAGCAGATGGAAGAGAATGAGAACGTGAGCCATAAATTTTCACAAAACGTATACCAACAGGTCATCAGTTATGTATTGTTTTGAGCTAACCAAAAAATCCTATTTTCAGACCAAATTGGAAATACAACGCTGCACTAGCGTCAAGTGATGGAGCTGGTGACACCCTTCCAATAGCTCCGCAACCTCTAAGATTTATTAAAATGAATGTTTTTTCCTGTTTTAACTGTTAAACAAGCCTTGGCTGACCTACTAAACTTAGGAAAAGGCTTATGACCCTCTGCAGAGCAGAGTGGCACAGGAGAAGAGGTAGAGGGAGACCCAGAAAATGGTCAGCTTTCATCGCCAATCCGTTTGGCTTTATGAAACGACTGTTGGGGGACAAACATAGTAGCCGCCTTGTGTGCTCAATAGATGAAGTAAATCACTTCCTCCATGGCACCTTGAGCGACTGATGAGGGATCAAGAGCTCAAACCTAATGACACCCTTAGTTGAGCCCCTCTAACAACTGAGTTCAGACTGAGGGTGCCAAATCTAACGGTCTAACAGTTGAGGAGGTCATTAAGGCAGCACATTCAGCCTCACCCCAGGCTCTAGTGGAGTACCTTAAATTTTTACATGCACTGCCCAGAGCTCCTCCAACACCTATGGAAGATTTTGAAGGTGATATAGAAAAGGGGTAGAGTTGCTGACAAGTGGACATGTTCAGAGGGAGTCTGCATCCCCAAAGAGGAAACTCAAGAACCTCAGTAAGCTTCGGTCAATTTCATTGCTGAGTGTTGATGGGAAAGTATTTTTCAGCATTGTCTCCCGAAAACTGACAGAGTTTCTCCTCAAAAACAGCTACCTCTAACCCTGAGTTCAGAAGGGTGGGGTTCCTGAAGTTCCCAAGTGTTGGGAGCATACTGGGGTAGTCTTGCAGCTCATCAGAGAAGCTTATGAAAACAGAAGAGACTTAGTTGTACTGTGGCTGGACCTGGCCAATCCTTATTGGGTTCATTCCACACCAACTGGTTGAGCTTGCACTACACCGTCACCATGTTCCTAGCAAGATCAAGGAGCTGATGCTGAATTACTATGAAATGTTCAGGGTGAGGGTCACTTCTGGGTCACTAACATCATACTGGCACCAGCTTGAAAAAGGAATAATAATTAAATTTTTTCTCTGAATTCACTGTCATAATCTTCTTTATTTATGTATCTGGTTTGTACAATGCTATATACTGTATACCCTGCCATTCTTTCTTATATTCTGTAAGTGCCTTGAGCATGGGAAAGGCGCTATATAAATAAAATGTATTATTATTATTATTATTATTATTAATGGGCTGTATAATCTCCATTATTCTTTTTGCCCTTAGCCATGAACGTGATGGCAAAGTCAGCCGAAGTGGAATGCAGAGGCCTCCTAATCAAGTTGGGTGTATGTCAGCCCCCCATTAGAGCATTTATGGATGACTTAATGATCACAACAGCATCAGTCCCAGGTAGTAGGTGGATCCTACAAGGACTTGAAAAACTCATCACCTGGGCTAGGATGAGTCTTAAGTCCACAAAGCCAAGGTCCATGGTGCTGAAGAAGGGCAAGGTGGCTGACAAATCCGGCTTCTCATTATACAGAACTACCACACCCTCCATAACAGAACAACCAGTCAAGTGTCTGGGGAAGGTCTTTGACTCAATTTTAAAAGACAACTGGCTATTCAGAAGGCCATCAGAGACGTTGAAGCCTGGCTCACCAGAGTTGACAAGTCAGATCTGCCAAGCAGATTTAAGGCATGGATTCATTAACATTCCATCCTACCTCAAGTCCTTTGGCTTCTGATGATTTATGAAACTGATACTAACAACAGCTGAGTCTCTAGAAAGGAAGATCAGTAGTTCTCTCCCCATGTGGTTGGGCTTCCCCTGCAGCCTCAGCAGTGCAGATCTGCATGGGACTAGTAACATCTTGCAGCTTACATTCAGTGGCCTCATACAGGAGTTTATGGTTGCACACACAAGAGAAACCCTACTGTACAGGGACTTCAGTGACCAGAAGGTGTCATCAGCAGTCATTGAAGTAAGGACAGGCCAAACGTGGAGGGCAAAGAAAGCAGTGGAGGTGCAAAATCAGACCTAAGGCAAACAGCGCTGGTGGGCAGCATAGCAGATGGCAGATCAAGCACTGGATACTTCCCAAACACGCAGGTTGGGAAAGCCCAGGAGGAGGAGAGACACCATCTTATCTAGGAAGAGGTTTGAGCAGATATGCGTGTGAGCAGGACAGTGGGGCTCAGACAGCAGGGAGCATGGACAAGGTGGGAGAGTGTACTGCAGTGCAGGATTACCTGGTCTAACATCATGCGGGAAGACTTCCATTATGTCCGGTTCCTACATGTCTGGGGCAAAAGTGAGACACCGTCCTGTCCTCTGTGCTCTGAAAGAGGATCCTTAGAAGACCTCCTCAGCAGCTGCCAAAAATAATAATAATAATAATAATTCATTACATTTATATAGTACTTTTCTCAGTACTCAAAGCACTATCCACACAGTCCCTTTTGGAAGGTTGCTATTGCTGGTGCCACGACCTGCAGATGCTCAGTGTGGTTGCTAAAAGTATAGTCACTGCGATCCGGCTAGGCAGGTACCATCACACCATAAAGAAAATTACCTTTGTAAAAGCTGGAGGGAAACACTGCCCACAACCAAAAACAAGGATGGGCCTCCTTTCTATGGTCCCTGACTGTCAGCTGCATGTTGACCTGGATAAAGAGCTGAAATTGAACTCCAGCCAGACATGACCATTGTCTCTGATGTGACAAAACACCTTGTCATGCTAGAACTCACAGTGCCCAGGGAAAAGCGTATGGAAGAAGCAAATGAGAAAAACACGCAAAGTACCAGGAACTGGTAGAGAAGTGCCGGGTCAGAGGCTGGAAAATATTCTGTAAGCCAGTAGAGGTTGGCTGTAAAGGATCTGCAGGATGTTCAGTCTGCAAAGTCCTCAATCAGCTGGTAGGAGAGGCAAGGAGGAGGGCCATTAAATCCATGAGTGAAGTCACAGAGAAAGCCACCAATTGGCTTTAGATTAAGAGGGCTGATCCATGGGTGGCTGCTACTGCAAGATGGGGCTCGATTAACCCCAGCTGGGTTACCTATGTGAGGGTGCCTGATGTTAAAAACCTGAAACACCCCATGACCCTAGGAACATCACTGAAGATGCATCCCATGGCATCTAGAAGATGTATTTTACACATTGTTTTTTTTAACCTGAGAAGTGCATAACAAAGACAGCATCAAATGTCATTTTAATAATTTATCAGTCAGAACATGTAGCACTACTATTAACACCAGGTAAATAGCTTGTGATTGATGCAACTATACTCAGGACAAACATGAAAAAATAAAATAATTGTGTCATCACCATGGAAATACACTGATGTATGTATTTTAGTAACATTGCTTTCACCAGTTTCCCACCACATTTGGCTATTCATAGGGCGTAGCACTTCTCATTCCAAAGGTCATTTGTCTTTGCTCAGTACACTCTATGGCTCTGCATGGGTTCTGCGCATTCATTTGTTCAAAAAAAAGATTTGTATGCTAATATTTGATCAAGATATTTAAATTACACTTATTTTTTACAGGATCCAACTAAATCAAATGTACAGCCCCAGTGACAAGACAGTCTGTTTAGAACTTGCAGGTTATGTACAGTACCTATTCTCAGGGACTGTTTTCTTGATATGGAAATCAGTCAGTTGTGTGGGGCCTACTATGTCTATTTCTCAGCAAACTGCATATCAGTATTTAATGAATAGACAGATAATGTAATGAAGTAAGCAATTGCCTTCCCAATATTGCATTACAGTAGTTTGCATTTTATGTTTCAGGTTTAAGTCATGCTTTATGAACACATCATGAAGAATGGCCATTCCCCTATCAGGATTACAGTTCCCAATATACTCTGTGCATGTACAAATGGGAGTTCCACTAGCGGGATGCTGCCACCCTGTGTATATAGGGAATTCATGTCAGCAGGAAGCTATCTATTATTTATAATAAAAATAGCAGTGGCCCCAGTGCTGACCCCTTAGGAACACCACTCTTAACATCACCCACTTCCTTGCCCTAGCACTAGTACTTCTGAATATGTACAAATTACAATTTGAACACCCATTTATTTTAGTTTAGTGCCCATTCTCTCATTTGGGTCCTTATGAAATGTTTTCTTGATAAATAATTAATTGTATCCTTTTACTGTTTTCTCATAGAATTTCATTATATTAGTAAAACATGACCTCCCTTTTGTAACCCATGCTGACTGCTCAATTTTCATAATAATTCCTTTCATTAATATTCTTGTGGTGTATGTTAAACATACAGGTCTATAGTTACTTGGATCTGCCAAATCACCATTTTTATATAATGAGATAATATTTGCTATTTCTGTTCTTAGGAATTTCCCCTAGTGTACTGTAAATTTAAAAAAATATGTGTCAAGGGTTATCAGCACTAACTAACCTCTTAGTACTGTGGGATAAATGTTATCTGGTCCTAATGACTTGTTTAATTTCAAGTGATTTCATTCAAGAGGTACTTCTTCCTCTACAATTTTCAGATCACTCCATACCTCCTTAGTAGCCTCTTACTGCTGGATGGTTATCCACCTCATCGCATGTGAACATTTCAGAAAAAGTGCGTGTTTAGGGTATTTGCCATTTCACTGTCTGTTTATTTTAATTTGCCCCTTGCTATTCCTGATACACTTCACTTTCTCCTTGACTGTTCTTTCAATACTGAGGTACTGAAAAAATCTTTTTGGGTCATCCTTCGCCTTATCTGAAATATTTCTATCTAACTGCCTTTTAGCTCTCCTAATATCCTTTCTAATGGTTTTTCTCCTGCTCTCATACAAACCTTATGGTTAGCATTGGAGTTACTAGTCTTACATGCCTTACCTGCAGTTTTTCATTTGCAGCTTCATTTTTTATTCCCAATGCGGGGTTTGTTTTTTTTTCTGACTAATTCCAACTTTTAGAAAGAAAATGTCCTGTAGTATATGTAAAATGTTTTTAGACTTGTTCCACTGCTCCTTGACTGTCTCCACACCCAAAAGCATATCCCACTTTACCCTTTAAGACTTTGCCACATCTGCTCAAAATCTGGTCTACCTAAGTTTTAGTCTTTGCACCTGTGCTCTACCAGAACACTTGAGATTTGTATAATATTACACTTACGGTACATTATAATCACTTGACCCTAGTGATTCATGAATTCTACCCTGGTTATTACAAAATACAAAATCTGGACAGGCTTCCCTCGACATTGGTGCTTTAATATACAGTTTTAAAAAACAGTCACTGATGACATCTGAAACTCCTGCTCCTGTGCCTCATTATTTCCAAGGTTAACCCAGCTAATTATTGGTTAGAAAAGCGTATCTTCATAATATTACTAAAAAGATCTGCATTGAAAGTACTGTCTGTATTGGGGGGTCTATAACTCTCTCCTAAAATAAGGCCTGTATCCCTAATATTTTCCCACTGAATACAGGCATCCTCACTAAGATGTGGCTGATTGTCCAACTAGAAAAGAATTGCATTTAAATTGTGTTTTACATACATGGCAACAACTCCCTTTCCTTTTTTGTCTATCATTTCTAAAAAATTAGAAATCATGTTATACTCATCCCATCTCTTCTGTTTAGCCAGGATTCTATATAATGTAAAATATCATGGTTATGTTCAAATACATACAACTCTAACTCACTTATTTTATTTTTGATACACATAGCATTCAAGTAGGCAATCTTTAATTTATTGCTTATTTTACTGTATCATTTTAATTTTGGGCTAGAAATTGAGCTTCTATTTGTATTTGATATTACAGTACTGTTCATCCCATCATATAAATTTATAAACCTGGCCATGTTCTAAACTCCCTGCCTCCCCTTTTCCTAGTTTAAACAATCTTTGACTAACCTACTCATATGCTTCCCCAATACATTGGTGTCCCTCCATTTCAAATGTAGCCTGCCACAGAAGAATAGGTCCCAACATCCCATAAACCTATACCATGTCTATCCTACACAAAGATTTGAGCCATGTGTTAAGCCTTCTAATCTTCTTGGTCTGGTACGTGACACAGGCAGAACTTCAGAGAAGACCACCTCGTCAGTTCTGCTCCTCAGCTTGGCACTTAAACCTAAATTTGGATTGCAGAACTGAGAGGTTGACTGCAGAAGACATGTGAGAAACATTTATGGGGGAATCTGCAGGGAGCTGCTGCTGACAGTTTACCAGGAATTTTGACTTTAACCAGATTTTATGTTATGTTAATTGATTTTCATTTCATTTTTATAATTATTTCAATAATTTCAATATATTTTCCATCCATCCATCCATTTTCCAACCCACTGAATCCGAACACAGGGTCACGGGGGTCTGCTGGAGCCAATCCCAGCCAACAAAGGGCGCAAGGCAGGGAACCAATCCCGGGCAATATATTTTCCATTATTTCAAATGCATTTATTTTAATACCTGTCTGTAATTAGCTTGACTTAAATAAATACAAACCTCCAACAGTTTTTATGTTATATAAAATGTACACTTGGTTGGATTTTTCCACAAACAGATGCAACTGAGTATAAATCATCACATTTTGGTTCAAGTGCTAAAGACTGACTTGGTTAAACTGTGTAAATCTTGTTTGAAATGTGACATAATTATTGTACACTTGGCACTTTTTAAATATTACTGATTGTGCATTGTGCTCAGGTTACATTTCTAATACAAATACCAATTAATTATCATTCATCACATTACTTTGCTGCAGGAGCAGTTCTACATTATTTTGAATTTATTGATTTCCCATCAATCACACTAAGTGGCATCGGAACAACATGCCCTAGATTTTCCTTAAGCAGGGATATGATGTTGGTGTATAGAACCTTTTTGACTTCCAGCAAATCCTCCTATGATGGATAGCCTGGTGGATTATAGGGATTGTTGGTAAAGAGACAGTATCAAAGAACAGACCTTATAAAACCCTATAAGACCCTATAAAAAAGAGAAAGAAATTTTTGCTCATGATGAAGGTTGTCATGCCAGTGCAATAGAAATGGCACCTCCTGGGTCATAAAGGCTATAATTTTACTGCAAAATAAAGAAGTAGATGCAGCTGTTGTGGTTGGTTAGAGTTAACAAGATGCAAAGATGAATAAGGATGTGTAAACCAGCAGGGGATCCTTTCTTCCTTATGTTGAGAGAATGAGATTATGAAGAGCAGAAGTATAGGTAAAGGACAAGGACAGGGACTGGAGTGCAAGCACACTAGAGGCTGCCAGTGTTATATTACAGCTAGGGTTTGTCCCCTAGCTTATGTTTTGGTGCGTTCTTTGTTCATTTTAAATTATTTTTTGTATGTTTATTGTAGATATTTATTTTTGTTAACATTATTCTGTTTATTTTTTATTTAACATCCATCTACCGTGCTTCTATGTTCTCTTGTGTTTGTAACCTCAAAAGGCAGGGCCCATGCTGATGTCACCAATGAAGGACAACCCTCAGTCAGTATATTGCAGGGCTGGGGACTGAATCCTTCAGTGGTTCATTGACATTTGGAGTGTGCTTTGTTTCTTGCAGGTATTGATTTCTTGAATTATTGCTTCTGTTCTTGGATTATGCTCTTGTTTTAGGGATTAAAACTTGTTTGCTTTGAAGATGTTTTTTAAGGCAAGTCTTTTTCCCTCATTATACCCTTTTTTACCAATTCTTTTATTCTTGTTTTTCCTCTTTATCTTTTTCTACTTCTATGAATAAAACATTATTTTTAAAATATATATATATATATATATATATATATATATATATATATATATATATATATATATATAATAATAATAATAATAAATTTTATTTATATATATATATATAAATTATATTTTATTTATTTATTACAAATAGCTTACTCTTTTATAGAAATTCTTTGTGGGCCCGTTTGTCAAGCTAATGTTTTTTAAAGCTTCTCTTGAGAGGCATTTTGATATATTTCGGAACATTTAAAGTAATTTGACTGTGGAGGTGGGAGGTGAGGCTGCCTAGAGTGAGCCCAATTATAAGCAGGCTAGAAAGGCTTTATAGGGTCTTCTAGAGGCCTCACATCATTTTTCTATTTGTTTTCTATCATTATTATGTGCTTCTCCATCAGAATAGCTAGAGAAGGCACTCAATTTGTGTTCCATATGCAAAAGCAGAATCATTCTGAAAACAACCCTGAGCTAAAGATTAGGGCAAAACTTTGAGTCAGGGGTGAGTGGGGTCAAAATAATCAATTGGCAGAAAAATGAGGCTCCAGGATGTGGAAACTTGATTGACTTGTGTGATACTTAGCTGAGGGCAAGTTAGTGATGCATCTCCACCTTTTCAACAGGTAAGCTGCAGTATTTGTTTTTCATTTGTTCATCCTTATTTTTGTTCAACCCATCTTGAGTGCTTTGTTCATTTAACAAAGTGGTCAATTTTTATATCTTTTACATTTTAGGCAGCATTCTAGGTTGGCGCACCTGCACAGGAGTGGCTTCCATTTGTTCACCCACACACTGCTTATTTTATTGCAGTAATTTGTAATTAAATAGCACACAGTATCATCTCCAGACAGAGGAGCAGCTTCAGCGACAGACTGCTGTCACTGTCCTCCTCCACTGACAGACTGAGGAGATCGTTCCTCCCTCAAACTATGCGACTCTTCAATTCCCCCCGGGGGGGGGGGGGGGGGGGGGGCTTTGGGTAAACGTTAACATTATTCAAAGTTATTGTCTGTTTTTACCTGCATTTTTATTACTCTTTAATTTAGTATTGTTTTTTGTATCAGTATGCTGCTGCAGGAGTATGTGAATTTCCCCTTGGGATTAATAAAGTATCTATCTATCTATCTATCTATCTATCTATCTATCTATCTATCTATCTATCTATCTATCTATCTATCTATCTATCTATCTATCTATCTATCTATCTATCTATCTATCTATCTATCTATCTATCTATCTATCTATCTATCTATCTATCTATCTATCTATCTATCTATCTATCTATCTATGTAGTGACTCACTAAATGATTGTAAATCTTTGTATTGTGACTGTTAAAGGGCACTACTAAAACTAAATCACTGGACTACTTTGAGCTGACTTTAAGACAATCACACTGGAAATCCTTTCTTTCTTTCTTTCTTTCTTTCTTTCTTTCTTTCTTTCTTTCTTTCTTTCTTTCTTTCACAGAGCCCAGAGTCATTACTCCCCTAAAAAGGATTTCTCTCTGTTCTTTCAGCTTTGTTCAAATGAATTGTGACTCAGTAGAACAAAGTGCGATTGACATCATTTTAACTATTTGAAATGACATACTATAGCGCTTATTCATATTCTACAGATATTATGGGGATGAAAAAAGGACTTTTCTCTTGAGGCTCTAACCTGGTACATCTGGTATACTACATCTATAAACAGTCCTCAGGGAAAAGGTGAATGTTCACGAACTCCAGTTTAGCTGTGTAGTCATCTGAAATGTATAGTTTATTCAGAGTTCGGGTCTCCAAACTTTACTAAGTAGAGAGCTTCTTAAAAAAAACAAAACGCCACACACTACACCTCCTATTATGACTGCCTTTAACTGTGAACACTGAACATATTTTCACACATTTTAAATTACACTTTATTTCATGCCATCTTTATTGGGAGACTTCACTCTGAGTATCATTGGTATGTATCCTAAGAGGTTAAACCTGAAGGAGTCATCTGGGTGTTCATCACTGACATGAGTTTGGAACTCTGACTTAATAAAAGTCATGTTAGAAAGAGCAGACTCATAAACATATGTCAAGACAAATACTTTATCCACCTTCACAACTGCTGTGCTAATGTTGGGATACTTCTCTGCATCAACAAGCTTCCAAATGTTGGCAGAAAAGTGATAGGATGTTAATAGGATGTCACTTTGAAAACTAATAATTTCCATCTCGAGGGAAGCAGCACTGATACTAAACACCACACTCATCTGTTCAGAAATGTCCATAAAGGGTTTTGAAATAAACATGGCACAGGTCCCCAGTTGTATGAAGTCTGCATATCTGTACTCTAGCTCCTGACTAAACTTAGTCAGAAGTGCACTGTACATATGAATATACAAAGATCCATATGCAAATTAATCCTACCCAGGCATTCTTGGCAAAGATGGAAAATACAGCATTTCTTGGAGAAAAGGGCTTAGTTTTGCTTTTAAAACTTTTACAGCGCTCCTCATATTATGAGTGGTGGTCATTCCCTTGCTTTGCTATTCTCGGTTCAGGCTGTTTAATTTCTCTGTTGCATTTGTTACAAAGACCAGGTCTAGTATCCATTAAGTGTCAGGTGGCAAAGTGTTATCCTCATGTCTCCAGTGAAGCTTTGGTTCCCAAATGGAAGTTATGATCTTAATGACAGGTGTCATGTTATGATCAAATCCCATGATATTGGCACAAATAGCCTACTCGTGGATGATATAACAATACTTCAAAAACAATAAAATGTAAGGGGCAATAAAGTCATTATGCCTTCTCATAGCTGGGCGCTTTCTATTGTTATTGACACCAATTTTTCTAAAGGCTGATTTGTTCCAATAAAATAGTTCTTTAATGTATTGTGCATATTGTCACACATATAGGCTTGATGACTCCTTTGTGGGAGCTGATGGATGGAGACAGTCACTAACACAGTCTCCCTTTGCCTTCCTAGTAAGGTGACTGATAGTCCTTACCCTTCTAGTTGATCAGAATAAAAGGACAGTACTAGCTGAAAGATGGATGTCGTTTTATGGACTACCTTGCAAAAAGAAAGCCCTCTCATAAAAGCAAGTGCGCTGTCACAAGATGCCTTTGTTATTTTTCCTTTATTGCATTGGACCAACAGATTTGCCTTATGACAGTTAAATAGGAATTCCCTTTTGGGACTCCAACTGTTTAACCTTTTGGAACCTCTGTTATTTACAATATCAACAGAGATAAGTCTTCAAAAACAGTTTAAACAAAAACTATATGCTATATTGGCAGTACCTCTTGTGTCAACTGATTCATCACTCTCAATCAAGTGCCTGTATCTTTCTGCTACTCTGTATCTGCTGACAGACAGTTGTATTTCAACCTAACTGTATTCTCTGATAAAGCCTTTTTTGTGATCTTTAAATACTCAGAGAGGAGAATCATTTAATCGTTAGCAGATCTACTATTTGTAAAGGGATTTTATATTCTAAATGATGAGACATTTTTAATGACACTTCAGATGAAACCTGGGATTTCTTCACTGGCTTTAAGAAAAATGACTGCTACCTTTCCAATCTTGCTTTCAGCTCACTTACCTTCTCAGTGAACAGACAACTACCAGCAGTGACATCATGTTTATAGTTCTTCTGATTTATAGTAAAGTGCTACTCAATACACCATTTTTCCCTTACTATTGCACCCTGACCACATATTAGGCAGACACTCTTGCCTTTTACCCTTGTGCAAAAATACTTGTTCTTACACGGCTGATGGAAAATAGTACATCTTCTGTTTTTAATATGATTGTTTATGTGGGAAAACCTTTTGCATATACCTATCCTTAAAACATATGTACAGTAAATCCATCCATCCATCCATTCATCCATCCATTATCCAACCCGCTATATCCTAACTACAGGGTCACGGGGGTCTGGTGGAGCCAATCCCAGCAAACATAGGGTACAAAACAGGAACAAATCCCAGGCAGGGCGCCTTGCCCACCGCAGCATATGTAAATCTCTTTCTTAAATGCACACCCGTAGACCTACATTATATGGTATACACTTCTGTCACTATCGCGTTTGCCTATTCTTTCACTTAAAAACCTGTAAGGATATGCAATTGGTGACTTCTTTCATTCCCCCCAAACCCCCAGCTCTGGTTTCTCATCTCCAATCAACTCATTCATCTGAGGCTCATAAATCTGAAATACTGCTTGTCTCATTTCCTAGGCTTTCTTTTTGGGGTGTGAGAGGTGTAGAGTGCTTAGGGATCGGAAATCTATGAAGCCAGATGTGACACTTCTAGAACCACATCAGAAGTGGGATACGCTCAGAAACAGTGCCACTAAAACAAGTCAGAATTGGTATGTACTACTCTGCACTCAGAAACAGAGGTTGTAAAACTATAAACTGTGTTTTGTGGAGGCTGCATTTAATTTAAATTGATTCTTAACTCATACTAGCGCACAATAAAATAACATAGCAGCATTCCTAAAAGGCCTTACAGTGCCACAGGGCCTTTGACTTTTCCACTTAGAACATACAGGGTTCTTACTATCAGAAGGCTCCTACGTTCTTCTGAGTGACCAGTTCAAACTCATCCATTAAAGACATTGTACAGACAATTACCACAAAATGATAGATATTACAAATACACATCAACAAATTGAAACAATAGAAACAAAACAATTTTCAGAAAACAACTGCATATTGTGCAGTCTTTAACTCAGTCAATTTTAGTTCTTTCCTCAGCATATTTTAAGTCCCCGTTACAGATGGATTTGCCTCATTACTCATGATTAGGCTTGATTTGTATATAGCTTGTGGCTCAGTAAAGGTTGTCCAGTTTTCAGTGAAAAGCTTTTAAAGCACCATTTTGGGGATTCAACCTTAGCTGGCAAGCTAATGTAAGAACATTATTGCCAATATTGTGTTTTTTGTTTTTGTCAATGAATTTTATAGAAAACAAAGATAGTTACATAGGAGAGGCTGGCAAATAACCTGGGCAAACTTTAAAAATCAATAAAAAATGTTTACAAATTTAATTTGTATTGAGAACGATTTATATTGATAGGTTTCCTATCCAAGGGCCTCTTGATATACAATATTTTTAGTTTTATCAGGGGCGAGGACATATAGGTTTCTCAGAGAACTAACCTGGGAGAAAGCAACGTAAAGCTGAGCGTGCAAGAAGCATGGTGAGTTAAGATCAATCCCTGCCAATTTAAGTGTCTATCCAAGGGCCTTGTTAATTGACATTGCAAAGCACAGCTTCTCTGGGAACTGTAATCTCTTGAATTGAAAGGGCATGTCCGTCGCAATTAGAGGAATACAAGGGATTAAAACCTTCTCGCCAATGCCACATCCTGTGATGATTATCGCTTCTATGATGTTGTTTTGAAGCTGACAGACCTGGAGACGGGTACCATCGCAATGTTTGGGTGGGCTCAGGTTTCTCAAAAGGATAATCGGTGCCCCTACTTTCAATGCTAAGTTGTGGGGCACATGCCAGGAGGATAAATGGAATTTAAAAATTCTGTAGGATAATGAATTGAATCGTTGTGGTCTAAAATGGTATTTATTGAAATGTATGTCCAAGACCGTGTGTCTCCCCTCGGCCCACAGCTTCTCTCTTCACTTTGCGCTTATAAATCGCTGGCTGCAAGCGAACTATGATACTTAGCGTGATGAGGGAAGTCGCAAAATCAACCAGAATGTTCAAGAAAGTTATAGAAAAAAACCTGATCTAAATCCATTAAGTAGTTCTCTTGTGAAAAGCAGGCAGACATACAGACCCGACTCAAAAGGAGGCTGGCGCGTGAGTGAAAATGGCCCTGCCCAGCTCCCTACTCCTGAGGTCCTGCCTCCCCCTGCCATTAGCCTGCAGGTTCTCTCTTCAATTCTTGCTTATTAATCGCTGCCACAAGCCAACTATGATACTTAGCATGATGAGTGAAGTCGTAAAATCAACTGGAATGTTCAAGCAAATTATAGAAAAAATCCCAATCTAAATCCATTAAGTACAGTAGTTCTCTCGTGAAAAGCAGATAGACAAACAGATGTTGGATTTTATATATAGAGAGATATGGTACTAGCCTAATCTATAATTTGATATATGATACTTAAATCAAAAATTTAAACATGGACTCAATTTATTTTCATATGTATTGCTAGGAACATTTTGCTATTGTTTGATGATCTACAATAGTTCATGAAAGTACCGTTGGAGACCCTAATACAGAAAATTGGTTACATGCCAAAAAAAGAACAGTTTGCTGTCACACTGAGGTTACAGTAATTTCATAAAATCAAGTTTTATTTTAATAATTTGTTTCACGCTTGGTCCACTGTCAAAATTCTTATCAGATAAAGGGGATTTTCAGAGAAGGACTGGAACAGAAAATTTCTCTTTATGCAGATGATATGATACTGTATATATCAGACCCACAAAATTCTGTGCCTGCAGTCTTAACAGCACTTATAGAATTTCAAAAGATCTCTGGTCTCAGAATTAATTTGAATAAAAGTGTGCTCTTTCCAGTGAATTCTCAAGCACACAATATTAGATTGGACACCTTCCCTTTTATCATTACAGATGAGTTTAAATACCTAGGGGTAAACATCACAAGTAAACATAAAGCTCTTTATCAACAAAATTTCGCCATCTGTATGGAAAAAATTAAGCAAGACTTGCATAAATGGTCAACCCTTCATCTCAATCTAGCTGGAAGAATTAACGTTGTTAAGATGAATATTCTTCCTAAGCTTCTTTTTTAATTCAAAACATTCCAATATACATTAATAAATCATTTTTTAAGCAATTATATTCAACAATAGCCTTATTTATTTGGAACTCAAAACATCCACATATCCAAAGAGCGACCCTACAAAGACCTAAGGCAGAAGGTGGCATGGCTCTACCCAACTTTCAGTTTTATTACTGGGCAGCAAACATAAGCTATTAAAACCTGGACACAAATAGATGAACATACACAGGCTTGGTCCACAATAGAAATAAAATCCTGCAGTACTTCTTTATATTCCCTGCTTTGTGCCCCAATAAATGCAAGTTATCAGCAATATACTAATAACCCAATTGTGCTTCACTCACTCAGAATATGGAACCAATGTAGAAAGCATTTTAAGATGTTGAATCTTTTATCCGTGGCACCTCTGCAAGAGAACCACCTCTTTCAACCCTCACAAACATACTGTATGCAGTTTTTAATATTTGGAAAAGATTTGGGATTAAATTGCTTAGAGATCTTTATATAGTCAACGTCTTTGCATCCTATGAACAAATACAGTCCAAATGTAACTTTCCAGCCACACATTTCTTTCACTATCTTCAAATTAGGAACTTTGTTAAACAGAACCTGCCTGATTTTCTCATCTTGCACCCTCCTCCATGCCGGAAAAAATATTGCTCAATTTCAAGGACTTAGACACCATCTCTGCAATATATAAAATTATCTTGCAGTCCCTCCCTTTTAAAGATCCAAGAGGAAAATGGGAAAAAGATCTCTTAATCAATATATCAGAAAAGGAGTGGAAAATAGCAATGCAGAGACTTCACTCGAGCTCCATATGCGCAAAGCATACAATTATTCAACTCAAAATTATATATCGAGCACATCTGTCTCGCCTAAAACTGTCCAAAATGTTTCCAGGGCAAGATCCAACCTGCGAACGCTGCAATCAAGTCCCAGCCTCACTGGGTCACATGTTCTGGGCTTGCACCAAATTAACATCATTTTGGACCAGAATTTTTAAGTGCCTTTCAGACAGCCTTGGGGTCACAATCCCTCCTAACCCATTAACAGCTGTGTTTGGTGTTCTTCCAGATGGCTTTAAAGTGGAGAAGGACAAACAAACTGTGACTGCATTCACTACACTTTTGGCACACAGACTTATTTAGCTAAACTGGAAAAATCCTAACTCTCCTCTTTTAAGTCAGTGGGAAACCGATGTTTTATACTATTTGGAATTAGAAAATATCAAATATTCAGTTAGAGGATCTGTACAGAATTTTTTCAAAATCTGGCAGGATCTAATCAATAATATCTTAGAATAAGCTTGTAATGCATCGAGGCAGCAATTATCTCCACTTTTCTTTTTCTTCTCCATCAATCTCTATTACCCTATTAAACTCATCAATTTAGGTATGTTTACAAGCCTTAAGTTTTACTCTGTTAACCATGCTCTCTCTCTCAGGGGTGGGGGGCGACTTGTTTTCAATCCTATCTTTTGTAAAAATGTATCTATTTGTATGGAATGATTACAATAAAATTAATAAAATAAAAAAAAAATTTGTTTCACGCTAATTGTAATAATATTACCTGTTGAATATTTTAAATTATCATAAGACCTTAGCTAGTGAGGGAATTTATTTTAAAGTACACATACAGTAAATATTCAAAAATATGCAATCATTATTTTTAATTTATCTTCAGTAGGTCCTTCTTTTCGCTTCATTGTTAACCACAATGGGTACTAGTGGGGTTACATGGGATTAATCAGTCAATTAATCTCCATTCAGCATTAAGCATAGTTTATCAACTGCCGTTACTTTAGATAATAGTGCCAGCAGGACAGGTTCAGCTACGTTTCTTGCTCTGCTACATTAATCCAAATGATCAATTTCCATTTTTTCAGGTAAACCTTTATAGAAACAAGTCCTTTTTTATCATTCTAAAGCGAAGTGGGATTAGAACAGCATGAGATTTTTGGCAAATCACATCCCAGTGAAAAGCACTTATCTTCTGAACATTGAAGTAAATAATTAAATAAATTGCTATTAACCATCAAGTCCAGTTGCTTTATACATTTCCATTTCTCTGTTTTAAAGAATGCCTTTTTGCACTCTGGGATTTTTTAAAGCACAGTAGGGGATTGGCCTTACACATCTCCCAAAATAGATTCGTTTTTTCTTATTGTGCACTTTTCTTCAAATGGCAAGTGTCCTTAAATTCTTGTACTTGTTCATTTAAGTCAAAAAGAGTTGACTTGGTAACCTGAGAAACTCTGATAACTGAGGGAGGACTCTACTGTTATCCACATAGTCTACTTCCTAATCCTTAGTTTGCAATTATATTTTAGAATTTGTGACAGTTTTAATAAAGAGATTGTAAATTATCTGGTTCTGTTGATGCCATTTTCAAATGTAACATTACAGAAAAATATAAATGCAACTAGCAGCTAATTTATTAATCTAATGGAAGTAAGGTTACTTGATGGAAGAAGTACTGAGGATGTAAAAATGCTGGTCAAGGCCAAACTTTAATGCTGGTGTCTAACAGAATGTAATATGATAGAAAGGTTTATAGAGAAAAAAATTAAACCATCTATTCATTTTCAGAAATCACTTATTACATTACAGACATTAGGAGCTGGACCTTATCCTGAACATTTTACAGCAAGGCAGCAGTATCCGACCCTGAAAGAGCTGGCAGTCCTTCTTAGAACACGTACATTAACAAACCTGTCCTCACTTATATCAGACCAATTAACACTTGCTAGTTAACATAACCTGAGTTTCTTTGTAATGTGAAAAAAAATCTACAAAAAATGGTGATCAGGCTGTGAGTCAAACTCAGTCATCTGAATCTGTGAAGTGGAACTATATAACACAAATATCAATAATGTTAAAAACTGGAAATTTCTATCTTTGAGATTTCCTTTTAAATCAAAGAGAAAAATATATGTAGAAATAATTACGCTCAATGTAAGTTTCATCAATCCTTTATTCAAAGTATTCAGGATCACAAGGTCCCATATTCCATAAGCTGTACAGACTAGGTTAACTGACACCGCTAAACTAACCTCCTTCTGAGTGTGCCCTGAAATGGACTCACATCTGCTTTGTGTCCATGCTGCCAGGACAGGCTTTGGCTCCTAGATTTAGTGACTTCAGAAAATTGATTGGTGTATATAGGCTAACACTGTAAAACTATGTTATTCAGTTTTTAATAAGATCTACATTAATAATAAACTCATAAAATTTAGTTGAGGTTGAACAAGAAATCTAGGTCATTGGTACATTTGCTGCTGGCTAAACACATTTAATGGTACTTGATACCAGCTGTTAGGTATTATGCCACTGTATAGTGGTAATTTCTCATTACTCGTTCTCAGCTGTCAGCCATGCCCTGAGGTATTTGATTAATTCTCTTTAGGGAAAACATTTGTTCCATGAATATTTTTAATATTTCCTTCACAAACTAACCTGAAGGTGGTATTCTTTTCATAAATAGTAAAAACTTTATAAGAACTGAAGTCTAGAGAGACATGTCCCCAATTTTTACACTTTTTCATTAAAATTAAGCAATATCTTAGCAAGTCTTTTTTGATTATATTAATTATTTTTACTAATGAAAGTTCAAGTCACCTTAGGCCTTGATATTATCTTCTTATATAATACGCTACCGTGGCTGTCCGTTTGTCTGTCCAGGATTTTAAATCACCTGTAGCTCACAAACCGTTTGACCTATTGACCTGAAATTTGGTAAACATATGCTACATGACATCTACTATACGCTTTCAGGGTGATGATTGACCTCCAAGGTTATTCCTCTTTTTATTTTTATTTTATTTTATTGTAGAATCAAGTCTCGGCAGTGGTGTACAGGCGCCATTCTCATTCCCTACCACCTTTGCCGTCACTTCCCCTACCTCTTCCTATCTTAAATCACTCTTGAGGCAGATTGAAGACTTAAGTGCCAGGTTAAGTGAAAAATTAATTAAAACGTACAAAGTAATTGCAATACAAACACTGACTTAATCACTTTTAATGCAGAAAAATGCCGACAAAAGAAGAGAAGAAGCTGGGCGCTAGGGTGGAGAAAAGAAGAGCTGCTCAGGAAGCAGCAAGCGCATCAACCTCTGAGCAAACGAATGCTAAACATACAGAGAAAGAGGATGAAAACTATGAATGCTAAAGTCAAGTGTATTCACTACACGTTATCATGCAGTGTGCCATTACTGGTCATTTATAATTTGTGTACCATTGTCACATCCTCAGCTCTGCAGCAACTTCAGTTCCATCGAATGGAAGCAACACCTTGAACACTGTGTATTATTTTTCAGTCCTTAATGGACTTTTTTATTATCAGTCCATATTCTTAACCTGCTTTTATTTGATACAGGATTCTTGGAGGCTAGAGCCCTGCAGCACATGAACCCTCCCTGGATGGGCCATCATTTTATTTCAGGGCATAAACTATTACAGACCAGGCCAATTGACCTTATGTTCACAGAATTTGTGATTTAAGAGGAAACCTACTTTTGGAGTATTTTGGGCATGTGGAGACAATTCAGACTCTGCCCGAACACTGACCAGAACAAGACCTGGAACTCTGAAGCAGCTTCCTAACCACAGTGCCACTCCAGTTGTACTTCTGTTAGGCCCAACTGGATTATTGACACAGACAGAAGAACATTTTTTAACCTGACGATAGATACAAAAAAACCCCAAAAAACCTAAAGATTGGAAAAGTGGAATAGTACAGTGTTTCTGTTATTTCACAAATTTAGCCATAGCTTTAATATAGTTTTGTGCTTACCTTGTTTCTACCTTTTACTTCATCATTTATCTAACTTGTTAGGTAAAGATGTTAATAAACAAATGATCAAGGGGTTGGGAGTGTTTTAGCAATATTTGGAGTCACCCATATGGGATAACATTATCTAAGGGAAAACCTGTTGTGGAACCCTACACTACATTCCTTTCAAGAAGGCTCATTTTTCTTAATTGAAAGAATCTTAAGTCATCTCCCATAAGGAAATGAAAAATGGGTGTCTTAAACTGGAAAAAATGAAATATTCACTAAAGAATGGTTCCATAATTTTGTAGTGTTTGGCAAGTTTAAGGTTTTATTTTGGTTTTTTTCTGTAACATCATGCTTGTACTGTTGCTTGCTCACATGAGTGTATCTTTGACTGATTTGTACGCTGTTGTATGTGCTTTGTTCTTTAAAATACAAGAACATTTTAAAAATGCATTGCACTGACTGATTTAGTTTTGTAAATAAAGACATTCAAAACTGTTGCCTTTATTCAATAAAGCCTGCAGTTCTACATGGTCAATTTACTTACAGATTAACAAAATATTTTTTACATTGCTGCAGATCATGTCACAAAATGGGGAGTGGAGGGAAGGGAGGTGAACCATGGTGGTCTATTCATGTTACCACAAATTATTCATATGTTAATTACTTCAAAATGCTGGATAACCATGTTGTGGAAGAAGGTGAAGTCATGCTTCTTGAGGCAGAGGTCACAGTCTCATGAAGCATGACTTTTATTTAGATTGAGCTGGAAAACCTACAAAATATGCCACATGATTATATAACTTATGTGAAAGTGATTTTAATTTGCTTGCATACACACAAGAGCACATTATGTTTTAAAATTTGAATGTCCTAAAGTTTGTGAGGGTTAAAATACAGCAATAGGTTTTGGGTATCTAGCTGACCATTTTCTGTCTCTACCATATACTTATTTAAAGTAAACTGAAAGATACATGATGATCCCCCAGACCACACACATATTAGGCTCTTTCTGGTTTAATTTATTAAATAATTTGCCTTAATATCTAGCCAAAGAAAATGGTGCAGTAGTTACTGATACTGCTTCTTGGATCCAGAGACATGAGTCTAAATACACACCTAGTCTATTTGCGTTCTCCCTGTGCCCAGAAAAGATTATTTGGCAACTGTAAATTGTCCCCTTGTTAGTGTGTGTGTGTCCTGTCCAGGAATGCTTCTGGCCTTGTGCCCAGTGTTGATTGGATAGACTCATGTTCTGAACTATATATTAAGCAGTTACAAGTGTGTACTGTATGAAAAGTAGTATTAGCTGGTAGTAGTTGAACTTGTATGAAACACAAAGTGAAATGGCTGCAGTTAATCAACATTTATTTCCATAGCACATTTTCATACAAAACACTGTAGCTCAATGTGCTAAACGTAGACATTATTCTTTTCTTCATTTCTAAAATACTGATAAATAAGTTAAATATTCAAATCCATACACCCAAAAGATTTAAATTTAAAATATTTTTAATTTCACTAAAGTTTAATTATAGTTCTTGGCTTTTCTTAGATTGAAAGTACACTGACTAGAATTTTTATGGCTAATTCTGATGCATGCTTTTGTGTGGCCAGATGTTCAGATTCAAATCCTTTTGCTGATTTTTAGACATGTCCCATTTGTCAATGTCAATTTGACAGTTCATTCTTTGCTCTTAAACCTTTCAAACATACCTTAGTATAATAAAATTCAAGGGAATTTTTTTTTTTTTTTTCAGATGAGCAATCTGGGAACAAATGTTTAGGAATGTAGAGTGTAGGTTGTTTGACTTGCTTGACTTTACATACAGTATGTTGCTGTTCATTCCAAGTCCAATATACCCCTGTGGTGAACTAAGTAAGGGATCCGTGGCAGTGTGTGAGTTTTTAAATAAAAACAGTGCAGTCCAGGCTCTGTGGGTGTAGGTGTGTGGAGCTGTAATGTGCATGGTCCCAGGAGCCATTAATGAGAAAATGGGCAGACTTGCTGTAGATGGGTTACAATGTGCACAGGTGCTTGAACAAAACAACATGTGCAATACTTGAAACTTCTTCCATTCAGTAACACAAAAGTATGAGTAAGGAGCATAGCGCATAACTAAATCTGCATGGAATGCTGTAATACGTCTGGTGGCAGAGATGCTTTAGAAGTGGTATCCAGTTTATTTATATAGAGGGAGAGTTGTACCTAAAAATGAGAGAAGCCAAACTTGTCATATTCAAAATAGTGTGTTTTCTTCTGCACAGCACTGCCTAAACACTCATGTTTACTTCAATAAAATGAGCTTGCTTGTGTACTATGCAAGATTTCACTTAAATTAACTTAGAGTTATAAGAACATTACCTAGCTGCTGATTATGAGTTAAAAATGAATAGTTTTTATTTACTTTCCTATTGAATAGGGAATATTGTATATCTCTGTATTATAAAAAAAAATCTTAGAAGGGAGACCTGGTAGATGAGACGTAATCTTCACAGAAGACACTTAAAAGAGTTGTGAGACGAAAGAGATTGGCCACGGAGCGTCTCCCAGGGACCTTAAACATGAGACTTGGTGCCAAGTGATTGCCCCAGGACCGTCTCGCGGGGATGTGGAACATGAGATTCTTGCAAGTCATGCACTACTTACAACCATTTTCAAATAAGACCACGGTCATCAAAACTCTCAGTCGTGTAAAGGCTTTTAGCAGACACAGATCCTCTGCTCTCAGCTCATATAAAGCGTATAAGGACAATACATTCTAGATGAAACATCAATGACTAAGTGAAGAAGGAAGAGCAGAGAAAAGACACCCAAAAGAGTTGGAGAGAAAAAAATGCAGATAGGATATTATGAAAGCAGTGGAATTCGAAAGGCTCAAAAGAAAAAACGATGGGGCGATACACATGCAGAGAAAGCTAAAGAATATGACAGCAGTAAAATTTGAAGTATCAAAAAAGAGATAGTGAAGATTTCATTAGCACAAACAAATAGAAATTATTACTCGAAAAAAGGGAAAATAAACATCACGGACCAGGTGTAATTGAAAAAATAGCAGGACAAAGCAAGATCAGAAATAAAAGATAAAGAGTAGAAAACAAAGTAAAACATCATGAAGAGGTTCAAAAACGAGGGGGCGAAACACATGCAGAGCAAGTTACAGAATATAAAAGCAGAAAATATCAAAATAAGATAGTAAAGATAGCATTAGCGCTAACAAAGAGAAATTATTACTTGGTGAAATAATGGAAAGACGAATAGAGATCGAATATATGGACATAGGTGATATGTCAGAAGTATGGAAATATTTTAAGGCTTTGAAGTTTAAGTCAGAGACTTGTAGATCATCTAATTTGTGTTGCCATCAGGGAAAAGTAGTGTTTCTACACAATGAGGAGGTGTATCCGCAAGAATTAAAAGATTTGATGTTTGGGGAAAGTGAAATCCACAAACAGTCAGTCATTTCACAACCCCCTATATCCGAACACAGGGTCATGGGGGTCTGATGGAGCTAATCCCAGCCAGCACAGGGCGCAAGTCAGGAACAAACCCCGGGCAGAGCGCCAGCCCACACAGAATCCACAAACACTGTAAGCAAAATTTACAAGTCTACAATAATCTTTTCTCCTTCCTCATTCAATGCTCAGAACGTAGATTTACACAATAATGGACCATATGCTATGAGAATCCGTGGTCCCGCAACAGTTAAAGCAACGACAAATTTAATTTCTAAGAAACCACAATTCGGTCAGGTGTATATTTATGATCACGGAGACGCGATGCAAATTTTAACAGGCGAAAAGAAAGATAATGTAGTATATATTCCGCAGATAACATTAGATACCAAAAGAGATCTTGATATGCCATTCATATTAATATGTTTAGTTTTTATTAGAGAAAAAGAAATGATATTCACTCACGGGCAGTTATGGTATACGTTGCGTTGTTACGATGTAAGTCCAAAAACAGAATAAAAATTCAATGCGATCTTGAAGAAAAGGAAATTCCAAATATTGTTTTTACTGAAGCTTTAAAGTAAAAGTTTAAATAATGAAATTCAAACAATTCCAAAGAAAAAAAACAAGCTTTTAAAATTGTATATCTGATTAACCAAACACGGAGGTTGGCGAGCGAAGCGAGCAGGGTGTGGAGCCCCCTAGTCTTTAATAACAATGACTGCAATGATTGCAGGCAGTAGTCTTCAGCTCCTAATGGGAGATCCGGTAATGCTTGTTCAGCCAGAACATAAACCTTCCAGTGTGCTCTGGGTTTCTGATGTATTTAGATAAGTTGATAAGCTTTTAGATAAGTTGATACTTAGATAAGTATTCCCTTTGTAAATTAATTAAGTCAGTTGCTGAAGGGTCCTGTAAAGTCCTTTACAGTCATTCATGGTTTGTTTGAGTAAAATTAAAAAACAGTCTGCAGTTTGTGAGGGACGGCCAGCCAAATATTCCGGTCCACACCTCCAGGCCGCCATATGGAGCTCTCCCAGCAGCATGGGAGGTCCCGAAATTCCAGCAGGGCATTATGGACATTGTAGTTGTTATAAATAACCCTGCTGGATACCATGGGGACCACCAGGAGCCGCTGTAGGGAGACTTACAGAAGGCTATGTGCCCTATAACCCAGAAGTGCGTCATGGTCACATGACCGGAAGGAAAGACATGCTCCCGGGTTGAAAAAAAGGACTTTTAATCTGACCCGGAAGTGATGAGGACTTATGGATTGTTGGGATGGAACCACTTCCGGGTCAGGGACTATAAAGGACTCTGGGAAACCCCAGACGAGTGAGCTGAGCTGGGTGGAAGGGTGGCAACGCGTCTGGGAGTGGAGGATTGATTATTGTAGTGTGTATTGGTGATTATTTATGAGTATTGTGGAGAGAAGGGTGCTTGGTGCATATTATTATTATAAAATAAATAATAATTGGATTTTTATCTGCTGTCTGGCGTCTGATCTGAGGGTTCAAGGGGACGACAGTGCCTCTATCTTTCACAAGTTATAAAAAAAGGACTAATTTTATACATCAGAACAATAATAAACCATGTCACAAAACCTGTTACCTCACAAAACAATGTTTCAGTAACCTAATATTCAACAATAACTGCTTTTATTGTATAAACTACCAACATCATCTATCAAACAAAAAATAATAAATGTCATCCTTCTACATCTGCCTACAAAAAGGCAACAAGGTAACATAGAATTAATGGTGTTTTTAGCCTACTAATGATACATTTAATTGTACAATTGTGTCTAAAAAAACAATGTTTGATTAATGTAGATTTCTTTGATTGTTTAGACAAATAAACAGGTTATCTTCCAACATCTTCTCATTTAAATTGACAAGACATATTTGAGGCATGAAAGGCAAACTCAACATTGGCCTAAGTAACAGGAAGAGGAAGCATATTTGTTACCAGTAAGTACAGCTAAAAAATTGTTTTGTATGGATTTTGCTGCTACCACCCAGCTTTGAAAATTGTTATGTGGGATGTACTACTTGAGAAATATTTAGACTTACTGTGATGGGCTGGTGCCATGTCTAGGGACTGTTCCTGCCTTGTGCCCTATACTTGCTGGGTAAGTATGGTGTTTAGGCTTACAGGGAAAATGTTTAAGATATATATATATATAAATATATATGTATTGTCACGCATGAGCACATGGGGAGCAGTTTAAGGACCCGATGCATACCGCGACAAGTAGTGCCACAGGACAACAGCAGCGTACTAACCTCTCTCTTCTTATTTCCTCAGAAAGAACGAGGCACCGCCGCCATAATATCGCCTGGACGACCAAAAGATCTGCAGCTCTTCTGGGTCCCTTTCTTCCCTCTGGTCCCTGTTTGATGACATCAGTCTCCCATCCATCACCACGGTTTTCCCAGCATCCCACTGTTTAATTTCCGGTCCAACCCTATAAGTTGTCCGTCTACCTATCCTTATATGTCTGATGATTTTTTGAATTGAAATTATTGACTAATTTTTGTTGCAGTATACGGGGCTAAACCCCAAACCTTTATGAGTGTCTTCTGCTTTATTACAATATATATATATATACTGTATATGCAGAGCACGCAGCATGGCATAAGTAGCAGCTGGCAGCAGCACGACAATCATTTAAAAGCCTGTACAGCAGCTGTCCTTTTGTCTCACTTCTTTGTCTCACAGGACATTAAAGAGAAATTGTTTGTAAGTAGGGCATGACGTGCAAGTAGTCTTGCAGGACTTCAAAGTGTCTCTCCGAGAAGATCACATCTCGATTTTTTTATATAATAGACAGATATATATATATATATATATATATATATATATATATATATATATATATATATATATATATATATATATATAATTTCATGACAAAAGGAAGAAATGATAATATTATCAATCTGTTAACATGTTTTTAAAATTTGAACATTTTAGATTTGTTTTGTTTTGTGAAAAATTGTGTTTTGCTTTCAGTTTTTGTTGCTGTTCTGAGTGACCTTTATAATCCCTGTTTTTTTACCAATGAGCTAATTCTTTGATTGCTTGCCAAAGCCCATCACTATAAATAAGGACAGAAAAATTGTTGACTTGCAATACAACTTTCAATGTGCTCTTTCTGCTGCACACATCTGTTAGTCATTCTCCGAACTTACTTGGATTGTGTTGAAGGCGCTAGAGAAGTCCAGAAACATAATTCTTACAGCACCCCTGCCTCTGTATGGATGTACTGTATATTGGAATGACCAGGGCGGAAAGTAGGGTGTTTTTCGTAGGTGTCACACCTCTCATGCCATGTACTGTCTCCTTACTTCACCATACCACTGTGATATGTAGCCACCAGTGGCCCCTTCCATGCTGATACACACTCTCTCATCTGCCTTGTTCACTGCTTAGACGTTCAGCTCCACCTTGCACCTCACTTCATCTGCCTCACTTTCCACAACTCGGTGGGAGACTTGGAGGTGGTCATACAACTAGACTAGCAACACAGAAGTATCTCCAAATTGCTTGTAGGTAAGTGCTCCCTAATCATGCCCCTTCTTCCATGCTCTGCACAGTCTCCTTTCATGATAACCTTAATTGTTAGAAATACTGTTAGAAAATCAATCTAAATGATCTATCAAAGGTGGAACTAAAAATCAGATTCCATCATGATGTTATCAAAAATCAAGTTAGCAAGCTCCTGGAGGCTGGAGTGGGTGAGCCACAAGAAGCTATAATGTAAATTGTTCACTGGATGATGTTCATTTGTAGGACAGAGCCAGATGAAGTTAACCTTGGCAATACAAGTTATTTTTTAATGAAAACTTAAGACACTGATAGCCAAGTGCTCTGTATCAGGAGCATGTTGTCGTGTTATGTTTGCTACTCATTTTCACACTTGTCTCACTTCTTTTGTGCAGTTGCTTCTATAGAGTGGTCATTTTGAATCTATGGCCATGGCACAAACTCAAGTGCACTTTGCTCACACTGATGTCATCATAACTGCATTATAAAACAAGGCTACACACAGTGAGAAATGTCCCAAAGTGCCATCAAGAAAACAAGTATTATGTTTCAGCTTTGACTCTTTATAAAAGACATTACAACTTGTGTGTTTAGGCCAGTGCTTTCATCCATGAGTATTCTCTGAAAAATCCCTTAAAGAATTACCTTAAATGACTTCTCCCACTCTCTCCTAACAATAATAATAGTCTGTGAGAATATCATCTCTGTCCTACATAAGATTGATACTCTACGACATAGGTTCCCAAAATGGGCGGTACCGCCCCCAATTGGGCGCTGAAGCCTTCTAGGAGGGCGATAGTGGGTTCAGAAGCATTTGGGGGGCGTTCAGGCAGTCTAGGGGTCGGTGGCTCCTTATAGGAGAAATTAATGATATATTTTAAAAAATTAATTATTTTTGTTGATTTTGCGATTGAATAATCATTTAAAACTTAAATTCTGCATTTTAATTTATCTTATGCCCGTCTTACACGATCAATTTTTTCATCAATTTTCTATTTCAATTATTTAATTATTTGAAAATTGACCATGTCTGACAGAAATATATGTCAATTTTCTATGACAATGAGAAAATAGAGCATGTATATATGTGTGTACAATAGGTCATGTTTACAATAGCAAATATATTCATTACATTTCATTCCAAAATATATATAAAATATATATAAATTCACTTTTCTAATTGATTTGTACAAAAATAAACCCAGTTTTATATAATTTAATATTACAAGTAAAAATAATAATGGCAAGAAAGAAATAAAATTGTAAATTTTAGTTAGCCTAGTTAGTACCAACTTATATTGCTAACTAGAGGGAAAAGACAAAGCAAATATTATTTGAAACTTATGTTTTGTAGGTTTAGTGTTTATATCTTGTGTAATTATTTTATTTATTAATTATTATTTATAATTATTCGGACAATGTCGTGGTCGGACGAACAAAATGCGCTTACGTGCAAAATAAAAAAATTGAATGTGTCATACAGGATATTTTAACTTCAATTTTTTATATACTTAAAAAATGTATTCATTTTCTGCTATTGTAAAAATTGATCGTGTCATACAGGTTTTAGTCTATCCGCGCAGCAGACGAGTCTTAACTAGTAATATGTCGGACAACTACTATGTAGGTAATTCACGCAGTTCAGCATGTTTCGACAGGAATATGGGTACTTGCACTGACTTGTTCACAGTACGAGTACGATGGTATCGTGAACAAGTCAATGCATGCAAATCAGTTTGGGCTGGATTTCAAATCTATAAATACCAGTGGTTTAGGAATAAGTTTCATTATTTTTTGTGTGCTTTGCCAGCAATCATCAGTTGAAGTGTGATAGATAAGTGGAGTCATACAAAGTGTAAATTAAATCTTTTATTTTGTGAATATTGTTGCAAATTTGATTACTTCATTATGTCTGAATCTAAGAAGTACAGTATTGAGTATTTGAAATATGGGTTTATTCAGTCTCCTACAAACCAATTATTACCTATGTGCTTGATTTGCCAAAAAGTATTTTCAAATGAAGCAATGTCTTCAAGTCTTCTAGGCTACAAGATCATTTGACTAAAATGCATGCTGACAAAAAGGATAAAGATTTGTCTTATTTTCAAGTACTAGTAGAAAAATATTTTAAACGTCCAACTATATCAAAACTTTTTGCGTCGTCCACTAAACAAGATAATAATGGATTACAAGCTTCTTATAATATTTCATTATTAATTGCAAAAGCGGGAAAACCACACACAATTGGTGAGAAATTAATCTTGCCGGCAGTAAAAGAAGTAATAAACACTGTGCTTCATAAGCCAGCGTCAGATATCATCAGGAAAATTCCTTTGAGCAATAATTCAGTGCAAAGAAGAATCAATGAAATGGTTGAAGACATTGAAAAATCATTGTGCGATTATTTGAAGACATGCCAATTTTCCATTCAACTCGATGAATCAACTCTCCCAAATAATGAAGCATGACTCTTATCATACATACGATTCTTAAAAGAAGAAACAGTTTGTCAAGAATTATTATTTGCTAAAAATTTGGAAGCGGATACAAAGGGAGAATCTATATTTAATACTATGAATAAGTTTTTTCAAGAGAAAGACATTCCTATTCGTAATATTTTGTCCTGCTGCTACTGATGGTGTTCCTGCAATGACAGGGTGCCACAAGAGTTTCATAGTGCATGTGAAACAAGCAGTACCAAATGTACTCGCTATACATTCTGTTCTTCATCGTCAACATTTGGTTGCGAAGAATTTAAGTGAACACCTGCATACGTCGCTCCATTACGTTATTGAAGCAGTCAACAAGATTAGAAGCAATTCATTGAGTGACAGATAGTTTAGCCAACTTTGTATTGAAAACAATGAAGATTTCAATCGTTTGCCGCTTCACACAGAAGTTCGTTGGCTTTCAAAAGGTATTTGTCTGAATCGATTTTATAATTTGTTTGATTCAGTATGAGAGTTCCTAGAAAACAGAGACGACGGATTGTGGGCCAACCTGATTACATCCAAAAATGACATTGCTTATTTGACAGACCTCTATAAAATATTTAATGACAGCAATCTACAATTACAAGGTGATAAATTGAATTTAATTAAAACAAAAAATGTTATTGCTGCTTTTGTGGGGAAACTTCTTCTGTTCAAGCAGAATCTAGGCCACTTTTCAAATTTATCAGCAGTGTCTCTCAAAAAGGAAGATTTACTTACTGTACATACTGCCAACACTTGGAGGTTCTCCATGCTGATTTCAATGAGCAATTCAAGGATATTCTAAACATGAATATACCAAATTGGGTTCTAGATCCTTTCTCACATGTAAACATAGCAGGATCATCAAATTTAGAAGTGGAACTCATAGAACTCACAACAAATGAAGAACTAAAAATAAAATTCAAAAGTGGATACCAAGAATTCTGGATTCAGAAATCAATACTGACACTGTACCCTGGATTATGGGAAATAGTGCAGAAATTTTTAATTGCATTTCCATATTCCTATTTAGCTGAGGGTGGGTTTAGTGCTTTAGCGAATTTACTATTTAAGAAAAGGAACCGATTGCATATAACTGAGCTTGGCGATTTACGACTGTTTTTAACGAAAGTGGAACCAGATATTAACAAACTTTTAAAAATGCATCAGGCTCACCCTTCACATTAATTTGTTATTTTTTCTTTGTATTTTTACTTTGTAACTTCGAAATAAACTATTTTTTAATACATTTGATGGTGTTTTAATTATTACAATAACATTCTTACTAATGTAATGCAATCTCTTAATATGTATTCTGAATTTTCATATTTAAACCATTGTATGAAACTGTGCATAATGTTATTTGAGCATACACTTTAAAATCTTTACATATGGGCTACGTTTCATCAAAATCGGTATAGCAATAACTGTGTTCAACTGTGTATCAAAAGTTGCTATTTACGTCGAAAATATCAAACGGTTTGAACACAGAAAACTGTTCCATCATTATCCATCATGCCTGATTTGTGCCAACACATTTTCTAGCAAGATACAATGTCGGGGAATAGTGTTATGCTGACGTGATGAATTTAGGCAATCAGCATATGCCCTTTTTAACTTCAAAAATGTATTCTGTAATATATATGTATATATATATTATATATATATATATATATATATATATATATATATATATATATATATATATATATATATATATATATATATATATACTGTATATATATAGATATTGTCACACACGAGTGCTAGGGGCAGCTAAAGGGCCTGACAAGCCGCGCAAAACCACAAGACAGGGGACTGGGACAATGTGCTAACCGCTGTCTCGTTATTTGAACAGGAAAGATGAGCAACAAAAGAACACGGCACCTTGAGTTCATCTCCAAAGCCCTATCTGGACGACCGGGCCGCTTCCGGGTTGTCTAGTCACCTCCGGTCCCTTGCAGATGACATCACCAACATGCCAAGATCCTTCATGTTATCTTTCCCAGCATTCTTACTTCCATTCCCACCTCATAAATACATCTGTGTTTCCCCCATTGGTTGTCACTTGTGTATCTCATAAACTGACCGTTATTTTGCATTTCTGACAGTGGTTTACAGTATACGGGGATGGAATCCCCAACCCTTAAACATTGTCTCTGTGTTTTCTTCACAATATATTTATTATTATAATGTAATTACCCCGATCTACATGCTGTCAAATGAATGAACCACACGCCGTGGCGCAACGTTAGAGGCTTCGCTGCTGACGTCCGAGGTTCAATTCCCAGAGACAGGGGGGTGCAGTGAGTATGTACGCCTGATGAGCCCAGAATTAGGGCGAAACACGTGTCGCGCACTCTTTGCATTATTTGACAGTAAACTATTTCAACCATTCTACGATCTGCTACTCTCAACTGAAATGAGGGCACCGTGGCGGATGTTAGCTGACTTGCTGACCAACCACAAGCGTTACCTGGTAGGTAACCACCCATACAATCAGATTGTGACACAGACTACGAATGCAATGAATATATATATATATATATATATATATATATATATATATATATAATTTATATGAGAATTTCTATTGGGATGTAGTGGAACGTTGTTAAATGTTTTATTTTGTCATATTTGTGCCCATGGGCCAATTTATAGATAACAACAAGTACAACTATGAGATGAAGAAAAAGACACAAAGAGAACATTCTGTGCATGAACACAGAGAGAACATTCAGTGTCCACAATGACCAGAGTAGAATTCAAATCTAGGACACTTAATCCATAAAGCATGAGCATTAACTACTGTGGCACTCACAATAGAACATTAAGAACACTTTTAAGCAGGCCATTCAGCCAAGCATGGTCTCCAATCCTATTCATACTAGGGGGCTCCGCCCCCTGCTCACTTCGCTTGCCAACCCCTGGTGTTGGGAATGACAAAGAGCGTGATGTATGAATGAAATATAGAATAGTGTGAAGGTGTAGATGATGCAAATAGAAAGCAAATAATAAAGTGTGTGGCACAGTGTAAAGGTTTATTGGAAAATTTCTTTGTACACGCCGTTTAAGTGTAAAAGGTAATTCCAGGTGAGAACTTGTAAGGTGGGCGGCACGGTGGCGCAGTGGGTAGCGCTGCTGCCTCGCAGTTGGGACACCTGGGGACCTGGGTTCGATTCCCGGGTCCTCCCTGCGTGGAGTTTGCATGTTCTCCCCGTGTCTGCGTGGGTTTCCTCCGGGCGCTCCGGTTTCCTCCCACAGTCCAAAGACATGCAGGTTAGGTGGATTGGAGATTCTAAATTGGCCCTAGTGTGTGCTTGGTGTGTGGGTGTGTTTGTGTGTGTGTCCTGCGGTGGGTTGGCACCCTGCCCAGGATTGGTTCCTGCCTTGTGCCCTGTGTTGGCTGGGATTGGCTCCAGCAGACCCCCGTGACCCTGTGTTCGGATTCAGCGGGTTGGAAAATGGATGGATGGATGGAACTTGTAAGGTCAATGAAGATGGTTATTGTCGTGATCAGAGTCAACTTTGTCAGAGCTTAGAAAGAGTTGTGTCTCTCCAGGAAGTAATGCAATGACTTGGGTATTTATGTTTTCCACATTAATATTTTTTGGATATAATATAGTGTGTTGTGTTAAAAGGGGCAATTGGTCTAATGAGATTGCTGTTCCAAATCTGTCTGTAACTAAGTCGTCGCAGATAAAGGCTTGAGGAATTGTAATAATATCTGGGTGAAGTCTATCTGTATTGGTGAGTGTACCATCTCCCAGTTGTAATAACCAATTGTTATGATCTGGATCTGGACATCGCATGTTTTGTACTAACTGTATCTTTTGAAAGCAATGCCAATTGTCTGCGTATTTTAAGGTGCACTGAACAATAGCTAAGCACTGTCTAAAATCTCCTCCTAATAAAAGTACCTTTCCTCCAAAGGGAATATTATTATTCATCAATGTTTGTAGAAGTTTATGAATGGTGTTGAGTAAGTGACTGGATGCCATTGTACATGCATCAATAATTAACAGTTTTGCAAGACGGATGTCACGTGCAGTGCTACTGTTCATGTTCATAGTGGATACCGATTTGTAGGATCTAATGCAGTTCATAAAGTTTTTACTGTCAGGTACATCGTTAGTTAGAAGCTTCTGTAGATATTCAGGATATGAATGTAAAGGAGGCAGTCTAATTTGACCCTTTTGACAACAACGTGTAAATTCATTATTTGTATTGCCAGTTGTTTCTTCAGGGAAGTTAAGTGAATGACAATGATTGCAAATGACATTCATTAATCCCAATGAATTTTCCTGAATAGTGGACTCATTATTGAACGCGTTGTCAGCTAACTGGCGCAAGCGTTTAGCAGGTGTCTGTCGTTGATGTCTGTGACGTGTATCTTTTGCTTGTGCTGTTTGAGAGTCGCGTCGTTGTATGTCCATTATTTGGGACGTGTTGTTTTGGAGGTGTAATCGATTTGCCTGTGCTGTGTGAGAAGCCCGTTGTAGTTTATGGCGTGCATTGTTTGTATTGAGCCTTGCCCGTTTTTGTATGTCGGTAAGTTGAGCTTTCTCTTTTTGGAGCCTTGCGTGCTTGTTTTCCGGCAGTCCAGATGCGCAGTGTAGACGTCTGCGTTTATTTATTTTGTCCCTTCGCTGCTGTTTCTGTATGTCTGAGACGGGAGGTGTTTCGTTTTGAACCCGTGCCTGTTTCGATGCAGTACTGTGAGACGCGCGCTGCATACGTCCACGTTCAGTGTGTCTGTCCATTTGGGTTCGTTTCTGTAACTGTGTTAGTTGAGCTTTGCGTTTTTGGAGCCGAGACATTTTTTCTTCCAGAGTTTCAGAAGCACGTTGGAGCCGACGTGTATTGTTTTTTATCATGTGGGTTCGTGTGTTTGGTCCCGTTACCCGAGCCGTATCGTTTTGTACCCGTGATCGTGAATTCATGAATTGTTTGTTCTTCAGCGTTAGAAATATGGATAAGTAATAAGGAGGATCGCACTCACTGTTAATATGGAGCCTTTTCTGCGGTTGAACGGTTAATAGTGCCTCATTGTAATGAGATCCACCTATGCTGCATAGTGTGAATTGTGTTTGTTCCCGTTATCCGAGCCGTATTGTTTTGTACCCGTGATCGTGAATTCATGACTTGTTTGTTCTTCAGCGTGAGAAATATGGATAAGTAATAAGGAGGATCGCACTCACTGTTAATATGGAGCCTTTTCTGCGGTTGAACGGTTAATAGTGCCTTATTGTAATGAGATCCACCTATGCTGCATAGTGTGAACGTGTTGAGATGACGTATGTTTAATACGGACGGTTCATTTAGAAATGGGGCTTTGTGTGTCATTTGTTATTTATGTTACTGTGGTCGAGGGTCTGAATCATCGTTTTTGTGTACGTTTTGTGTGCTATGGCCGTAGTCTGTCCCGTTTCGTGTCCAATGGGCTTTGTGTGGTGCTCGCGGCTTCTTTCTTTTTGTGTGCTAGGGGCTTGTTGAATCCTCCTCTTTGTGTGTCCCGTTTCATGTGCAACGGCGTCTGACTCCCTTTTTCTGTGGTCTGACTCCTTTTTTGTGTGCGCGACGCCTCATTTCTTATTTTACGTTGCATTCCATCCGGTTCCCGTTGCTTGCGGGTGGGGGGGGGACGGGGGGAGATTTGTGGGGCGCCTGCGCAGTACGTCTTTTGCGGCCACGGCCCATTGCCGGATGTCCCTGCATCCATCCGGTTTACCATTCTCGGTTAGTAATGTGGATACAGTAGATCTTGCAAAGTAATATCAAGCCAAGATTTGAAGGTCCATAAAGTCCCACTCTTTATATAACTACTTGGTAATTTGCTTCACATTTCTATGGTTCTTTGTGTGCAGAAAAAAGTTCTAACATTTGTGTGAAATTTCCATCCATCCATTTTCCAACCCGCTGAATCCGAACACAGGGTCACGGGGGTCTGCTGGAGCCAATCCCAGCCAACACAGGGCACAAGGCAGGAAACAATCCCGGGCAGGGTGCCAACCCACCGCAGGACTGTGTGAAATTTGTCCTTAACAAATTTCCATTGTACATACATTCCTGTTGAAGATTTTATTTTAAAGTCAAAGTCTGGATCCACTATAGTAATTCTGTTTATAATTTTAAACATTACAGTTGTGTAATTTCTTTAACTCTGTTTGCTTAAACTGAAACAGGTTAACTTTCTCAATTTTTCCTCATTTTATATATAAAAGTGTCCGCGTGGAAGTGTGTGTGTCTGTCTGACCCACAAGTGAGAGGTGGAGTGGGGGTAAAGGCTCCACCTCCGAGGAAACAGAAAACTCGCTTAGCCGCTAATAGCACAAGCTGGGCCAGCACATCAGCAAAACGAAACCTCAGAAGAAAGACAAAGTCCGCTTAGCCACTGACATCAGCAAAACAGTATCCCTTTTACTTTTCCTCCGGCCGCTAATACACAAGTGATGCAAGCACGTCGGGAAAACGTGGAGAGAGAGAGATTCCCAGAGTAGTTCCTTTCAATTACCTGACATTTCTACATTTCAGTTTTTTTTCTGATGATTTCAATAGTTTCTAGGACCCCTGGCTTTTTACAGCATGGGCTTACACAGCTAGTAGTTCATAATAAGAAATGAAGAACAGTAAAAGAAGTCAAATATATATCACACAGAAACTAATAACAGCGCTATTATAAACAAAATAAAAAAGAATTAATAACACATATTCGAAATAACAAATTTTAAGCTTGTGTAAGAAAGGAATAAACAAAATGAATACAAAATGGTAGAAAAATCTGGGCAAATAAACTTAGTTTTAGTTAAGGAGTTACTCCATACGTAGCCTGGACAAAACAAGGCCTTTAAACTCTGACTCTGATCTCCATATTGGTTTACTGTTTAGTGTGAATCCTGATAAATGAGAAGCTTTAAGTATGTATCATGCTGTCGAAGTCATTTGGTGCAATTTCTTGCACAATGGAGACAGGGATACAGTTTGATAATGTTTCTACATCAATACATTGAATAACTGTGTAATTTCCTTTTATTGTAAAGTGATTTGCCATTTGTTGCCCTTGAGAATGACATGCACTTGTCTTGGTAAGTTACGGAATCAATGCCAAGCTGCAATCTAGTAAAAGTGACTCATTTCAACTCACTAGGAGATTTTGATGTATGCTATAAAGTTTTCTACAGCAAAATAAGGGGAATAAATATGCGGGTAAATGCTTGCTGCCACTCATGTCTGTATAATAATTCTGTTCAAAACAAGTTAATTGTTTACTGTTCTTTTATTTTTGAATTAGATTTAAATGAATATTCAACTAATAAAATAACTGGTGGCAATCTGATTGGAACCTTCGTGTGGTTTGCTGAACGGAACTTTTCAAATAAATGATCATGTGCTTGATGTTGTTGATTCTCTGAAATCTTAAATGACATCCTGCTGTCTGATATAAATATCTGAAGGCACCTTTTCAAAAAGCCACCATCTGCTAGAAAACAGTCTCAATAGGAGATCCAGGTGGCTCTGTGGGAAAGATAGTGGTAGTAGTACAGAACTTGTTTAGCTCTGAGAGGGGTTTTTTTTGCATTTTTTTTATTTTTCTGTTGCAGATGCCAACTTTATTAGTACAAATAAAATAAAAAATGTGTTCTTTGTAAAACTTTACCTTGTCTGTTTTGTATTGTGACTAATAGAAATCAGCACGTGGAGTCCAGTTTTGCCTTGAGTTGTTTGTTCGTAGAGTTTGACCTCCTTACAGCTGGTGCTGTAACCCTACACTTATGGCTGGAAGCTAAAGTCTGTCTGCGGCTGCAGCATTGCAATGAGATGGCATGATACATGTGGACCTCCCAAGACCAAATTGGCAATTCAGCTGATTATTATAGAGATATTATTTTGTTTCTTTGCATGCTGATTTTAATTATATTTGTCCATTATGTTCAGTATTCTACTTAATAATTGTTTTAATTGAAAATTAGCATACAGTATACAGTATGAAAATTCTTTTGTAATTAATGAAAGTATAAGCAGATTAAGAAAATGGATGAGCGGATGTGTACTTACTTTTTTTAAATCAGAGAAAATGTTTGTTCCTAATTCATTTTGATCCCTGAATATTTTCCAAATATAACTTACAGCAGGGGTGTCAAACTCAGATCCTAGAGGGCCGCATCCCCTCCATGTTCTTCATTAGCAACCAATTACTGCCACTAATAAAGCAGACTTTGTTGCCTTGATTTTAATAGTTTCATTCTTCTTTACCCTGTGGCCAAAAAAAAAAAAATTGATGAGGTGAAAAACCAATAGATAACCAGACTAACTTTAATACAATCCCCATCTCAATACAAATGTGAAAATAATAAAAGCTAAGGTCTGAAAAAAAATGTCTGCTCTGGTCTACGAAATATTTGGTTGGACCTCTCGGAATAAAGGAAATCAACAGCTTTAGAAATATCTGTTGTGCATGAATGAGAGAGCCAACAATCTCTGAATTTAAACGCATTTCATTAACAGTTATGCAGGTATTTGGATGGAGTTGCCTTCCAGGACTATTTGAAACCTCTCAGTTACCTAGTTATCTATTGGCTAGGTTTGCATCTCATTATTTTTTGGCTGCTGGTTAATAAAATAGTAAGCAATGAAGTGTTTTGAATCTAAAAAGCAAGTCAATTAAAATTAAAGCAAAAAAATAAAAAATGTTCCTTCAGAAGCAGAAATTAGTTACTAAATAAGAGATTAAAACTACATGACAAAGAGCCTTCTTTATTATCCATATTCAATGTAGTTTTAGTGTTTGTGTATATTACTGACTTAAATTTTAGCAGTTTACTATTTTTGCACAAGTATTTCTAAACTTCTGGAAGTGCTCTGAGCAAGCAAAAAGTTCTACACAAATGTATTATCATGAAGTTTATGAGACTTACCAGGCACGTTAATCAAGATAATTAATCTACTCCCTCCCTTGAAGATTAACACACACAAAAACAGAGATCCTGTCCAGTTAAAGTCTCAGGCTGTGCCAGCTGCCTGTCACTCTGCAATATTCCACAAAGAATTCTCTTTACACACACAAAGAGATTGTAGCCAAACAAAGTCACTCCGAGTATTCCGCATAAGATAGAGACCCACTATCACCAGCACTAACAAGCATGTTATCGAAACACATGTAAAAGTACAACTGTTTTGGTTATATGCCACTTACCAAACAAAAAATGTCTTACTTGTAATAGAGTTGTTCCAATTATTGAGTTTTAACTGCAATAGCCTTGATAAACCATGTGGGCAAGAAATCAGCAATCTCCCCATACTAGATGCCCTCATATTATGTCATTCACACAAGATAAAAGACAAAGTATAGAAAGTGTAAAAGCAAAGTGGTATTTATTAAGTGGTATTTATTAACATATAACAATACCAAATAGAAGAAAATGTAATGGAAAATAAAACAGATAGCGAGGTCTGGATATAAACAGTCTTGAAAATCAGAAATATCAAAGTTTCCATGATGTCCTTGGTAGCTTTTGAATAACAATCACTGTTCTTCACAGATCACATTCTCAGACGTCCAGATGAAAGGGTCACACATGTCTCAATCTCTGACGTCGCTTCCTCTGTTGTTCTTCTGTCATTTATTTTGGTCCCTCAGACGAACCTTTTTTTTTTGTTAAAATGCACACATGGGGTTTTGGGATACGTGACATTGCACACATTTGATTGGCTATCTTGTCTTGATGAAGAATTAGTCTGATCAAAGTGTTTGATCTATTAAGTACCTCCACATTCCTTCCTTTTTCAAGCTGTGCACTAATTTCATAAGTCCTATTCCTATGGCATCCATCCATTCCCAGCTTATAAACTAATTTAAACAAGTTCTGTGGCATTTGTACTTATTTCCTAGGTCATGAACTAATTGAAAAAGAAACCGGTGCATAAATTACTGGTACAATACAGGAAGAATGTACACAAAAGGATGCTTGCAATGAAAGTAATTAATGTCTTGTAAATTCAATTCATCCAAAGTAGTTAAAATTTAATATAAACAGTATTAGTTCAAAAATGAAAGATTTTCGACTACAGGACTACAAAATAATTTGGAACATGAGGGAATAATTCCGAACAGTGTTTAAATTCATAAGTGAATTTTAAAAAGTGTTTTGATTAATTCTTTAGTTGAGAAAACTTCATGATTGGGGTGGCATGACGGAGACCATACATGTGTGGAGTCCAAACATATGGTATGTGTGCTTCAATCTATCTCCACCTCTCATGGTGTGAATTTTCAAAATGGAAGTCTGATTTTGGATATAGATTTTTCATACAAATTAAGTACATTTGGTGAGATTTTATGATTTTAGCTTAATGTAGAATGAAAAAGACAGCCACTGCAGGACTATTTTCAGGCCATAAAAAAACCTTCTTTAGGTAGTAATGTAGTTGCAAAACCCCAAAATCATTATGTAGAAGCAGTCAATGTCTACAGCAAGCCAGTACAGAGGCTTCAAATGAGTATCAATGACATGAGTTATTACCTAATGTAAGAAGAATAGCAGTAACAAATAAAAAGTGACAAAAATATGAGTTCACGCATGACCGTAGTGTGATTAAACTTTTAATAGTGACTGTTTTAAAAGAAATCCTCTACAATTTATATAAACATCGTACTCTTTAATGATTTATTTACCAGAAATTAGTATCTGACAATTTTTAGTTTCCTTGAAAGTTTGCTAATTGGTATCTTTTTATCAAGTATGCTCTTAAAATGCCTTTACAGTACATTAACAGATTAATTTGATTATTTGCAGCAACAAAGTCACAACTAAAGATTATGTGAGTGTATTTGCTCATTGTGTGTTTACTTTAGTATGTCTACTAAAGTGTGTGATTCTCTTATTTTATGAAAATATTAAAAGTTTACATAATTGGAAAATATAGGGTGGCTCAAGAAAAAGGTCATTAAGAGTTTTATTAGCAATAAGAGATTAACATATTTTTTTTACACTTCAGAATGTATTTTATCATTTTTTATTATTAGAGAATGTTTTTAATAATGTTTCCGTCCATTTTAAAGTCTCCACTGGTAGCATTGGGAATTTTAGTGCAACATATCAAGATCATGAAAATAGACCCTAGAATGTGTGTTGTGGTAACAGTCATGTCCACCTGTAAGGATTTCTTTTTTTATATAATCAGTAATGTTGTTGACAAAGTTTAGGGTATGGACTGAAGGTTTTCTTGGTTTCCGTGCATTGCATTGCTCACAGAATCAATAGTATGCCACATTTTCACCAAATAGAACGTTTTGCAGGAGCACTCAGAATGGGATATTTTTCTAAGACTCAGTCATGTTTCAACTTGAAGGGGCCTGTACAAATATATACAGTAGCTCCAAAATTGAAATACATTGTTCTAATGAATATGGCTTGCCTTCACTCCAGCAATCACACAGATACTGTAACAAAACTAGAAAAACCTAAATAATAATAGGAAGCTAGTTAATTTCAACTGAATGCATTTGGTGCTGCTAACATCAAGGTGGGGCTTCTTTTATGTGTGTCAAACTATATAAAAGGCACATAATGGTAATTTATTGTGAATTAGTAACATGAAATTATTAAATAAAAATTAATTCTTCTGAAGGGTAATGATTTATTTATATGAATAATAAATCAGAAAATGATTGCATGAAAATATGTCAATTGTTTACATAGGCAACACAGTGGTGAACACGTCCTCCAGCAGATTAGGCTTAAATCACAGTCTAGTCACTCTCTATGTAGAGCTTACATGTTCTTCCCTTGTCTGAATTACTTTTTCAGCAGGCTCTCTCCTTTTACTCCTATGTAAAAAGGAGAGATATGCTTTTTTGGACAAGCGTTCTGAATTTAAGTATACCCTGTGATGGAATAAAACCCCACCCTGGTGCCTACCTTGTGCCTAGTGTTTTGCTTCCCATGATACTGAAATTGGATTATATAGGTTCAGCAAATGGATTTATGGGTCAATAATTTTGGCTCATGTAAATTATTTTCAAATAAAGCCACAGGTCAAAGGTGCCTGAAGGATTCTAGTACATCAAACAGTATTTTATGATGTATAAAGCTATACAGATGTTATAACTTTATTTCAAAATATTTCTCATAGTGAACACAGTGGTCCTGCATCTCCAGCTGAAATAATAATAAATGCAAGTAAATAAAGTTTTATTTGCGCAGTTACATCTTTTATTGTTGAAAAATTGACTTTTATTTTATTTAGTACTTTTCATAATTAAAGCTTTTGGTAGGCACTACATAAAGCAAAGGAGAAAATAAAACCTGATATAATATATTATATTTGCAAATCATAAATTGGTAACATATTTTTCTCATTTTGTTTACTAAGCAGAACAGATTATTTTGTAAGTTAAAGAATGGTATTGATGAAAAGGGGTAGATCTAAAGACACACACCCACACGTCAATGCTATATTTCACATCTAACATTGCTGTTAATCACACCTCCTTTCATCTCTGTTGTCACCTCAGGTTCATTTCAGTTCTAATTAATAAGCAGACTCCCCACATTTACAGGGACTCAATCCTGAGTCAGCTTCAAGTTTATGAAGTCTCTTCATGGTGGCATGATAGAATTATTTAGTCACCCAGAACAGATTACAGTGACACGGGGGCAGTCTTGTTCTAGGACTGATTCACAAATTGAGTCCAGTGGTAAATGTGACATAAAACTAGATGAAATGAGTTTGAAAATACCAGATGAATAGCTTAATGTTTTTCAATTTCAGAGATAAGACTGAAATCTTACACAAATTCAATTAGAATTCGGTCAAATTATCAACAGATATAAGTACAAAAACTGAATTCAGTTTACTATTTTTATACTTTATAGTACAATAAAAAGCATTGTTGTCAGCTCTTCTGGTGCAAATACAGTACAGTAATCCCTCCTTCATCGCGAGGGTTGCGTTCCAGAGCCACCCGCGAAATAAGAAAATCTGCCAAGTAGAAACCATATGTTTATATGGTTATTTTTATATTGTCATGCTTGGGTCACAGATTTGCGCAGAAACACAGGAGGTTGTAGAGAGACAAAAACGTTATTCAAACACTGCAAACAAACATTTGTCTCTTTTTCAAAAGTTTAAACTGTGCTCCATGACAAGACAGAGATGACAGTTCTGTCTCACAATTAAAAGAATGCAAACATATCTTCCTCTTCAAAGGAGTGCGCGTCAGGAGCACGGACTGTCAGAAAGACAGAGGAAAGCAAACAAATCAATAGGGCTGTTTGGCTTTTAAGTATGTGAAGCACCGCCGGTACAAAGCTGTTGAAGGCGGAAGCTCACACCCCCTCCATCAGGAGCAGGGAGAGAGAGAGAGAGAGACACAGAGAAAAACAAACAGTCAAAAATCAATACGTGCCCTTCGAGCTTTTAAGTATGTGAAGCACCGTGCAGCATGTCGCTTCAGGAAGCAGCTGCACAGAAGATAGCAACGTGAAGATAATCTTTCAGCATTTTTACACGAGCGTCCGTATCGTCTAGGTGTGCGAACAGCCCCCCTGCTCACACCTCCTACGTCAGGATCAGAGAAAGTCAGTGCAAGAGAGAGAGAGAGAAAAGTAAGTTGGGTAGCTTCTCAGCCATCTGCCAATAGCGTCCCTTGTATGGAATCAACTGGGCAAACAAACTGAGGAAGCATGTACGAGAAATTAAAAGACCCATTGTCCTCAGAAATCTGCGAACCAGCAAAAAATCCGCGATATATATTTAAATATGCTTACATATAAAATCCGCGATAGAGTGAAGCCGCGAAAGGCGAAGCGCGATATAGTGAGGGATCACTGTACATTGAATGATATTTCAATACATATTGGAACAAAACAGACACAAATAACTAAATGGAGCACTGATAATAAGAAAGAAAGAAAGAAAGAAAGAAAGAAAGAAAGAAAGAAAGAAAGAAAGAAAGAAAGAAAGAAAGAAAGAAAGAAAGAAAGAAAGAAAGAAAGAAAGAAAGAAAGAAAGAAATGTTACAAACTATAAAATTAAAAAGTATTATATACCAGGCATGTGAAACACGCGGCCCCCAGGCCGCATGTGGCCCGCAACAGAAATCTGTGCAGCCCGAATGACAGATCCTAGTTAGCAATAAACTTGTACAAAATGATTACTATCGTTTGTGATTGAATCATTCTGCATCTTCGGCGTTACTTATTGACTTCTCTTACTTCTGCCTTCTGACAAAAACGCGTTTTCCCATGGCATTACAGTACCGGAAACGTCATCTGCCAGTATAGCCACGAGACTTGTCCAAAGTTAATGAGCCGCCACATCACAACTGAAGTGCTAGGCTGCAGCAGCGGGCAGCAGGGGCGGCCTTTGGCATGTGCAAACTGTGCACCTGCACAGGGCTGCCATGCCAATATATATTGAATATAAAACAGAAAGAGAAAATAACGACACAGCTGACGGCAACGTGGCCGAAAAACATTGTGTTTCTTGTTAATTAGTACGCTGTATTTACTAATGTCGCTCGAGTCGGAGCAGTAAGCTATATGTAGTATATTAACGTTCTGCCATAATGAGAATATCATGGGCCGCCACTTGGTTTTCAAGTTACGGACACGTGCATATAGAAGTGTGACATGAGCACGAGGCAGCTATGCAGTGTCCACAACGGATGTGGCCATCCGACATGCATAAGATACCATATTGACATTGGCAGGCGAAGAGGCCATCGATTCTTTCTCTGCCCAGGGCCGCCACGAGCCTAGAGCCGCCCCTAGCAGGGTGCACTACTGGCTGGGCTGCTGAGACTGACCATTGGGCAGAACTGACCATCACGAGTAGTAATAGCTCGCATATTTTCCCTTTTTTTTGCTCTAGTTTTATGTAATTTTGTGCTAGTATTGTAAAGAACAGTTAGTGCAGACTGCAGCTGAAGATCTGAAGTGGACGCGAGAAGTTGGTGAGTTGTTTATTAACAAATGTTTGTGATTTTGAGTTTGTAAAATTAGTGTAGGTCAGGGGGCTTTTTGCATATCTGCTTATTTTATAATATAAACTTTGAAGTAAACTTAGTAAAGTAAAATTTGATTTTTTGAGGATTTGTTTTCCAACTTGAATTACTGAGCAATGAATTCAGTGAGCGTTTTCGTAACATCAGTTCACACAAACAGGACTTTGCGCTGTTTACGTCACCATACTCTTACAACGTTGAGAATGCGCCTGAGAATATTAAAATGGAATTGATTGAACTGCAGTCAGATTCTATTCTGAAGGCAAAATACAACAAAGTTGGTGTGCCAGGCTTGTATGCTTACCTGCCACCCTCGTATGTGCAGATCCGTAAGTTGACATCGAGAGTACTGTCTATGTTCAGAAGCACTTACCTTTATGAGCAATTGTTTTTGTTAATGAAAGCTACCAAAACCCCACATCGCTCAAGACTTATCGTCGAGCACCTTTCATCCCTCATAAAAGTTGCAGCTGCACAAGATTTCAAGCCTGATATTGACGAACTGGTTACTAACAAGAGATGGCAAGTGTTAGGACAAAAGAAATAGATCTCAGACTGTAAGACTCCTATATAAGCAATGAATATAATATAATAATATAAGGGCCTAGCTAAGAAGCTAAGACTCTAATTGTACGCTGTTGTACAGAGATTGTATGGAAATAAGTTGTTTTTCTTTAACCTTTAAGTGTTACATTTTTTTAAGTTTTCAGTATGTTACAGTGCGGCCCGCTGACGCACGTATGGCAGTCGGAGCGGCCCACCAATGGTAGTGAGTTTGACATGCCTGTCATATATTGTATAAACACACAACATGTATTACTACAAACCAGGTGACAATATGACAGTAAGAGTGTATTGTTATTGCAAACTTATTAGTAGTGTAGGTGGTTACATAATAGGGTTTAGGTCACATGGTATGTCATTGACTACAAAATATTGCTGGCTGAATGTCAGGGGAGAGACAGTTTGCTGCTGGGGTGTGTGTGGTCTGCCATGATGGAAAGGACTTTTCTGAGGCACTTTTTGCTATAAATGTCCAATATACACAGGAGATGGACTTTTATCTATCTATCTATCTATCTATCTATCTATCTATCTATCTATCTATCTATCTATCTATCTATCTATCTATCTATCTATCTATCTATCTATCTATCTATCTATCTATCTATCTATCTATCTATCTATCTATCTATCTATCTATCTATCTATCTATCTATCTATCTATCTATCTATCTATGCATACATAAACAAGCCGTAAACCCTTCCCAGTTGCCACCATGAAACAACCATACCTGGATATGGATTGTGGATACAGGGAGAGGATAGAAATACACCAAAACCATTTGAATCTAATCAAGCTGGTTATTGACTTTAGAAAAAACAAAACTGACATCCAGCCACTCATCATTGGCAGGGCCTGTGTGGAGAGGGTCCCGGTGTTCAGGTTTCTGGGCATTGAGCTGGTGGATGACCTGACCTGGAGCACTAACACCAAGGAGCTGCTGAAGAAGGTGCAGCAGAGACTGTATTTTCTGAGAATTCTCAGAAAGAACCATCAACCCAAAAATCTGCTCCTTGCCTTTTATCACTGTTCCATCGAGAGTGTGCTCATGTATGGACTGTGTGTGTGGTACGGCAGCTGCACTTCCTCAGAAAAGAAAGCGCTCCACAGGGTCATCAGGACAGCGGAGAGAACAATTGGCTGAACCTTCCCCACTCTGGAACAAATCTACACCTCCCGATGCCGCAAAAAAGCAATAGACATTTCACCGGATTCATCACATCCCGGTCATTGCCTCTTCCAGCTTTTGCCATCGGGCAAGACATACTGAACAATGAAAACCAGGACAAACCGCCGTAAAAACAGCTTTTATCCAAAAGCAATCATGGCCCTGAACTCAGAATAAAACTGCTCCGTATCATTCTCCCAATGTGCAATATAGACCTTAAGTCAACAAGTGCAATTTGTATATTTTGTAAAGTACTTTTATTACTATTCGGTTTGTTATTATTTTCTCTCTTCTTGTCTTTTTAACTATTTATTCCTCACACTGAGTCGACTGTACCTTCAATTTCGTTGTTCCTTTGTAAAAGTGACAATGACAATAAAGATCTATCTATCTATCTATCTATCTATCTATCTATCTATCTATCTATCTATCTATCTATCTATCTATCTATCTATCTATCTATCTATCTATCTATCTATCTATCTATCTATCTATCTATCTATCTATCTATCTATCTAAAATGCAGAACTGCAGCAAATCAGAGAGTTTTAAATAATTATATCATTTTGTCAGACACAGTTGGTCAAAAGCATAACATGTTAGGGCTCCTGGCCAGATATAGTGTATAAAGTACTGAACCATTCATCCATACATCCATTCATTATCCAACCCGCTATATCCTAACTACAGGGTCACGGGGGTCTGCTGGAGCCAATCCCAGCCGACACAGGGTGCAAGGCAGGAAACAAACCCCGGGCAGAACCAGTGGCACAGAAAATGCTGCTATCAGACCTTAAACAAAAAGTCCAAGTCATTCAAGGCCTTGCAGGATGAAGAAGAAATCAAGATTTTGGGACTGGACATAAATGACTTCTGAAGTAGATGTGTCCAGTAACCGAAAATTTTTATTTTTATTTAGCTGACTGTGTAGTCATGTAATCTACTTATTTTGCCCTCTAGTTATGGTATCGCTCAGACATTCAAAAACTTCTGCATTGCTCTCCAGCTGGCTATTGTGGTGTGTTGTAAGCATTTTTTCTGCAGTAAAGAATTTTGACTCTGAGCAACTTGGTGTATATCTCTTTATACTTCATCATCACACAGTGGAATTAAAAGCACTTGTATCCCACTTCAAAGGACCCCAACAGATGCATTACTTTCATTATGTGCCACATAGAGGTGATGTACCATGACAAAAATCATGGCACCTATTGCAAGAATACTGTACACACAAGCAAACAAAAGAAAGTACAACTATGGAGACATAACAACAGAAACAGCACAGAAACTCACCACTCAGATAAGAATCATCTAATTGTTTATGAAAGTACAAGTAGCATATGACATAGACCCTTGTGTGAAAATGAACCATTTCTTCATTTTTTAAAACTGGGATAAACCACAATAAAGTCTGAGAGAGTTCAGGCGCAAGGCAAACACAAGAAAATTGTGGGTCAAAACACCAAGAGTGATTGGGAAGGCCCCTTTCCATAATGTACAGTTAGGTCCATAAATATTTGGACAGAGACAACTTTTTTCTAATTTTGGTTCTGTACCTGAAATGAATTTTAAATGAAACTCAGATGCAGTTGAAGTGCAGACTTTCAGCTTTAATTCAGTGGGGTGAACAAAACGATTGCATAAAAATGTGAGGCAACTAAAGCATTTTTTTAACACAATCCCTTCATTTCAGGAGCTCAAAAGTAATTGGACAATTGACTCAAAGGCTATTTTATGGGCAGGTGTGGGTAAGTCTGTCGTAATATCATTATCAATTAAGCAGATAAAAGGCTTGGAGTTGATTTGAGGTGTGGTGCTTGCATGTGAAAGATTTTGCTGTGAACAGACAAAGGAGCTCTCCATGCAGGTGAAAAAAGCCATCCTTAAGCTGCGAAGGAAGTTAAAAATAAAGGTATATATTTCTGTTTTATTTAAATCTTTTAAGTTTGTATGCGGGCGGCATGGTGGCGCAGTGAAAGGTGCCAGTTAGGAGACTTCCTTAACTTGTGGAGGGTGTATCCTGTAGCAAAGCCCTAACTTTTTTCACAAAAGCCCCTTTCAGTCAATAAGCCTTAAAAACAGGTTGTAAAGATATTGACAACAAGCAACGCAAACCCACCAAGACATAGAATCATTTAAATCAAGGCGCTGTGCTACCTTATTCCAGATCGGTCCTAAGGCGTTCGTATTTTTCAAAGCAGTTCTGGTTTCCATCTGCATCTGTAGCTGAGTTGAAAAACACCATCCCATACTATTAGTTAACGATTAACACATTTCTATATGTATTGTAAGCATACAAAACAACTGATAAAACGTTGCGCTTATTTATCTGGTGTACCGACATTTTTGTGTGGTTTGTGCCCTTCAGAATGAAAAAAGTTTGCATTTACCTTTTTAATAAAAGGCGAGCTTTTAAGCCTGAAAAATCACACTGTAAATGCACACGTTTAATTGCACATGTGTTAATATGTATGCTTACACAATATTAAAAGACACTCAACAATTAACGTCATTTACCTTCGTTCCCACGTTTGAGTCGTGCTGTAAATTCTTACTGTGAAATATAATTGACAAATAATTTAGTGAATGAACTTGTGAAGAAGGTGGAGCTGAAGTATTACGTCACTTCATTAACGAAAATGTCGTGATGAGGGGGCGGGGGGAGTGTGGGGTTTGATGGAGAGCTGAACGCGGATGACGGAGATAGGAGGGTGGATGGCGGAAAACGGACAGCGGAGAACTGAGAGCGGACGGTGGTGGAAGGAGGGAGGAGGGGTGACTGGGGATTCCTCGCAGGGAGGAGGAATATTTTGTCGAAGGTAGTAGGAAGGATGGAGTTTTTTCGGAGGGAGGAGGATGTCCTAAAATGGACACTGTATGAATGGCCAAGTCAGTCACCTGGGGCCTCATGTATAAACGGTGCGTACACACAGAAATGTCGCGTACGAATGTTTCCACGCTCAAATCGCGATGCATAAAACCTAAACTTGGCGAAAAAGCCATGCACATTTCCACGGTACCTCATAGCCTGGCGTACGCAATTTCTCTGCTCGGTTTTGCAGACTGGCGGCACCCAGCGTCAAAGCAGTGCTACTGTTCCTGTGTGGTCACCCTTTCTTTCTTTATAAATACACTGAAACTAACTGCATATTGTTTATTAGTGTAATGCATCTGATTGTAATTAACCTGCAGCAATATAATGGTCCAGGGAATAGCCATAGTATTCCAAATACTATAACTGCTTTAGCGTTGTTACTCTCACTGCATCTTCTTCTTCTTTCAGCTGTTCCCGTTAAAGGTTGCCACAGCAGATCATCTTTTTCCATATTAATCTCACTGCACCACTCGGAGTATTTATATTACTGAATTTGAGTGGGGAATCACAGCAGCAGCTGATTGGAAAGAGAATTATCGGTATACAGCATGAAACAGACGCTGCAGCCACGGCAAAATGCTTCAGAGACTTTCCTGTACGGACTTCGCGGTTTAGAAAAAGTTTCATCCCAAGAACTATAAATGCACTCAATCAGTCCATCAAGTGCTACTTGTAAAACTGTTTGTACTTATAAGTACAATTACCTCACTGTAAATTTGCACTACAGTTACAATATTGCACAACCTGTGCCACTTTATAAAGCGCGTATTTACATATGATGACGATATCATTTTCAAGATGAAATGCAGCAAAGTATGTTGATTATACAGATAAAACTTTAACTTCATTTAAATAATCTGTATTGTTAATAATTAAACATGTGAGGACACGGTGCCGCAGCGCTAGCTAGTTCAGGGATTGTTTCTGCATTGCGTTGCATTCTTGCTGGTGCTGACACGACACTGGAAGGATAGACGGATAGAATAATTAAACATGTACTACGAAGATATTTCAATGTTCCTTAAAAGTTTTGAAGAATCGGCGTTCAAAGCTTACAAATGGCTTCACGTCTATTACAGAGCTGATTGTGTGGCGATTGGGTATTTGGAGAAAGAAAAGTAAGGACAGGAATTGGAGGTTAGTACGTTTGAAAGAGACAGTACTTCTGTAATAAGTTATTTCATTGAAGGTCGCGCATTGCGCAGCAAGCCTCTTGCGTGAGACATGAACAAGCACTGCGCTACCGTGTTCCCATGTTTAATAACATACTTTCATTCCTATCATCATGAAAAAGATATCACGTATACATCTCAGTATTTTAATTATTCAGAGAGCTGTAATATCACGAATGTAATGGATTATGTGTCCTGTTGGAGAAAGAGAAAGCACATTTAAGAAGCAGGTAGTGATTCACACACATAGAGCACATAGAAGATCAAATACAGAACAAAGCATTTAACGTGCTACTTTAGTTACAATGGGATTTGAGAAACTAGTAGTTAAACGAATTTAAGATGAAGTTTATGATGTTCTACTTTAATGGCAAAATAAACTATGTGATTAAAGTGGAAATTTCGAGATTAAAGTTGACATTTTGTGCTTTTTTCCCACTGTGTGCCTATTTTTTTTGTTTGTACCGTAATAAGCTTTCATATGAAACTCAGAAGGTGGGCTACGACTCGCCTTTTCACGGCGACTTTGATATGAGATTTCTTTTTTATTTTGGGCACTGTGCGACTTTGTGAACTTGAGCTTTTGATTTTCTCCGACACTCTGTCACTCGATCAACTTCCTTTTGTTGATTATACCACTGTTTAAACAAACAAATAGTACGTTTTTCCTTTGCCTCCACTTGGTATTCTCTGAAATTCTTATATTTTCCCCCTGTGCTTTTCCCATTGTCTTTTCACAGAAGGCTACTTATATTAATTTGCATATTCAAAGATGCGTAATTCTGGGAGGAGTTGGGGAGGGACAGAAGGCACGTGCACGTGCGTTATTTTTCACGCTGATCGGGATTTATGTAGCAGAAGAACGTGGAAGTTTGCGTACGTACAGATTCCTGCATCTGGATTTTTCTGTGCATACGCACATTCCCGCTTTTGTGCTTACGCCATGTTATAGTGTGAGTTTTACGCACGGCGTTATACATGAGGCCCCTGATCTTAACCCAATTGAGCATGCATTTCACTTGTTGAAGACTAAACTTCGGACAGAAAGGCCTACAAACAAACAGCAACTGAAAGCCGCTGCAGTAAAGGCCTGGCAGAGCATTAAAAAGGAGGAAACCCAGCATCTGGTGATGTCCATGAGTTCAAGACTTCAGGCTGTCATTGCCAGCAAAGGGTTTTCAACCAAGTATTAGAAATGAGCATTTTATTTCCAGTTATTTAATTTGTCCAACTTCTTTTGAGCCCCTGAAATGAAGGGATTGTGTTGAAAAAATGCTTTAGTTGCCTCACATTTTTATGCAATCATTTTGTTCACCCCACTGAATTAAAGCTGACAGTCTGCACTTCAACTGCATCTGAGTTGTTTCATTTAAAATTCATTGTGGTAATGTACAGAACCAAAATTAGAAAAAAGTTGTCTCTGTCCAAATATTTATGGACCTAACTGTAAATGGTGCCAAATGGTCATATGACTGAGCCTCTGCACAGTGAGATTTCTAATTTACATAATTGCACCACACAGACACTGCAACATATAGAGGATGAATCCATAATGAGACATGGACTGTTGTTGTCACTCATTAAAAGACTCTGCACCAAAACCACACTCTGAAAACATGAGCAGGTTTGTCACTGTTTAAAGGTTGATGTAGCTACAAACTGTTACAGCTGAAAGCACCTGTTTCATCCCCAAGGACAATAAAACCCCAGAACAGCAGATGTTATTCCACCATCATGGCCTGTTAAAAGTGCTATCACCTTCTCCAGAGAGGCCTACAGAAAAGGATGCCAAAGTGCTGAATTAAGGACAAACATAGTTGTACAAAATGATAACAATAAATGCAAAAGTGGGACATTTGTTAAAGTTCCTTCCTGCTTCAGGAAAGAAAGGATGAATAAATGGTGATAACTGAACGCTTTCCTTTTATAGCTTGGGGTATGGCTGGTGTGAGTGTCTGCTAGAGGCTTTAGGGAAAAATGGGAACAGCACAAGGTAAGGAAGGAAACCACATCAAGAAAGTTGTTTGAAATTCGCAAAATAAAATCCAAGGACATTAATAGTAGTGTCAGCACCTCTATAAAATGCTAGCTATGTGAACAAACTGAAAAGTACCTGCTCCAAACTGGCACACTCAATGATTCAGCACCATTTTCAGCTATTCATGGCACTTAATTCTCTGACCTTGGTGTCAAAACACTGTGGAGTTAAGTGACAGGCTAGCAAGGCAGTGTTGGGGTAAAAAGACAGATTGAGGACCTAATATGTTTAAAATTTGCTTAGGAATGATGGTAATGTGGGTCAATGACAGTTAGAAATCACTCGTGTTTTTTATGTAATGGGTAATTAGCCCAGAATGATTCATTGTAATCACTGGGTCCACTGGAGGACCTGTTGTGACTACACAGTGGGTAAGCAGAATCTAGAAAACCCTAGAGGCCTGTCTTGCTCCTGAGACTTCTGAGAATTATAGCATGCCTCTTATTTAATATTATATCTCACTGAATCAGGAAGATCTGGGGTTGCAAGACAGGAAGTTGTTTATAGCATTGTGAGTGAGCTTATGAGCCACTTCCTGATCAGGAATTTAGATTAGTTTGGATTTGAGAGTGAATTGAGAGCTTTATCAGGTGTGCAGCAGGATATTTGGAAGTGAGAGAGAAGAGGCCATTTGTGTTTATGCACTGTATTGGTGGATGGTGAGCTAGCCACCCCTCCATACGGACAGGGTCACAACTCATTTGACCAGGGCCCAGTGAGGTGGCAATGGGTAGCTTTCTGTCTTTTTAGGTGGTTACACTGTGTTAATTGTGTGTAAAAAAAACATCAATTTTTACATTTTAATTTTCTTTTAATTTTTTTGGGTAAGGGTGGTACAGAAAACACTTTTTATGTTGCCATCTCTGTTAATTTTACCCATTCAATTTATTATTTTGGTAATGTACTGTTATGCAAGTTAAAATGATTTATAAAAGTCTTCAGAGTTCGGTGCAATTTGTAACAAAGTTTTATCAATTAATGATCTTTCCTATTTTTGTCACAGTACATAAAAGACAAATATTAACTATAAATGATGTAAACCTTATAATGCTATTATTGCTAGAATATTTTTAAAGGAGATGTCTCAGAGTGTCACATAAAGTAGAAAGAACTGTGTTTATAGATTACACAATAATCTTTTGTGTAAGGATGTTGAATTTCATTTGGTCAATGCTGTCTCATAGGATATTTTTATGTGGGCACCACAGTAAAAACACAGATAATAATAATAATAATTCTTTGTAATTATATACAGCTTTTCTCATTATTCAAAGCGCTCAGCTCACAGTAAATTCATAACTAATGCAATATGCACAATAAATGCAGCCATGTTGCCAGGGGAGCTAAAACAGAAAGCATGTATTGCCTTAAAAGTCAAATAATAGCGTAAATGCCTCATGAGCTCATCTGAAACATATTTTATTTATGCACAGAAATCAGTGGGTGATCCGAATCATTGACTTTGACAGTTTTAAACTGCATGTCAAATGCAGGACCAAAACTGATAAATGAAAAATTACATGTCTTATCATCAGGTTATTGTTTATATTCATCTCGGTTCTGTAATTTCATGTGAAAAATGCCATTTTGCTTTTATAGGGCACATTAATTTTAAAAGAGCAACTGTTAAAAATAAATATTTACAAAATGTTTAACTTGAAAATTTTAATAGAGGTCTATACTTACAAAAACCACAAATCTTCTTCCTGATTTTATTCAATAGAGGATATAACATTCTCATGCAAATGCAATTATCAAGAGACATTGAGAATGACAGAATTTATAAACAGCCATTTTATAGTTGTTTAGTCAATAGGAGATACTAGTTAGCATTTTTGCATAAACAGCACCTATTTTTATAGCATCACAATATATCCAAAAGTTTTATGTACATAATATGGCTATTTTAAAACCTTGCCACAGTATTCCCACATTTGTGTTTCTGCCATACAATTAAGAGGTACATATCATAACATTTCATAAATAACATTCTGAAACCCACTGAATTTAATTTAGAGTTATAGAATGCTGCCAAAGATCCCTGCAGCTTTGGGTACAATGTAGGAACTCACCCTGGATAGGAGGAAGTCCTTTGTAGGACCCACTGACATACACAGTCACAATTACCATACTTAGAATCACCAGTTATCCTAATACACATGTCTTAGGGATGTAGGAGTTAAATAAATAATTTGCTAAAGGCTTTAGAATAATATCCTTTTAACAGCAAATAGTTGTGTAATTTCAATAAAATGAGCATTGTGAAAAAGAACTGTATATGTGTCCATTTTAGGAATTCTGGACACTGCTAAACAATAGCAAGATGCACAACGAACACTCTCCTAGTAGAGGAAATAAGAGAAATAAAGTAGCTTGTTTAGTTCAGTTGAGTTGTTTTCTCTTTCCAGAATGAATTATCAAGCATTTTAAATACAGTCATGTGTTTGCTTGAAGTGAAGCAGACCATGAACACATTTGAGCTTCAAAAACAGTTCAGTAATAATCAGGTGGTCTAGTTATGGCATAGATCCTGTAAAAAGAGCGCTATATTGCACCCGACCCGGCACAGACTCACACAAAGGCACATGTAAAAACACAAACAAAGACCTTTATTTTCTTCATCTGTGGGGCACGTCTTCCCTGTGAACCCCACAGGCACAACACAGTCCAAAATAGCACAAGTACAAAAACACACTCCTCTCTGGCACCACCACTCCTCCTGTCAAGCTTTGTTCTCCTCCTTCCAACTCTGGCCACTGAGTGGTGGTTGCTGGCCATTTTTATAGCCAACCCGGAAGTGCTCCAGGTGCTTGATCATCTGTTTCCTGTTGCACTTCCAGAAGGGGCTGAAGACTCGTCCAGCTGGGCTCAGGGACCCATGCAGCGCCCCCTGGTGGCCACCCCAGATCCCAACAGGGCTCTGGAGAACTCCATCTCCCATGGAGCCCTGCGGGAAGCTGAGGCACCACCGTCAGCCATGGAGGCTGCCACCAAGCGTCCCAGGGGAGGTATTGAGCAGCCCATGGTTGCTAACCCCTGGAACATATGTCAAAGGTGTGTCCCGTTCGGTTATGGGACCCGGCTGTCCGCCACAATCCATAACGCAGCTTGTTTACATACTTGATGTCTTAAAAGCAATTAGCAGTTACATGTATACAGTATCCAAGTCAAGTCAAGATTACTGTCATATTTCTTTAGAACAACTGACAAAAATGCAATGCAAAAAAAAAGAAAGAATTAAAAGTTAAACGTATACAATAATTTGAATGAACATATAATTACAATTCTTTACTATATATACAAAAATGAAATCTTTTACCCAGTTGAGATGCCAGAATAGTGGATGGATGATCAGAAAGCATAGCAACCAGGATGGTTAGCAGTCCCTTTCCCATTTGGGACTCCAAAAGAAATGAGTGGTAGACAGTGAGAGTCTGCCTCCTTTGCGCATGCTGTCATGCCCCCATATAGTGGGTGGCAGTGTCTCCTGTGGTGGACCCCTGTATGGGCACCCGCAGGGCAGCATGGAAATTGTAGATCTGCTAAATTGCACTTTTGGGTTCCGTAGGGTCCACCAAGGAAGGCTTTTGAGAGATAAACCCCCTGTTCCAGGGAAATTCCACCTGACCCAGAAGTACTTCCAGGAGGCGATAGTTTGGCACCAGAAGTATTCCTGGGTTGGGTTCAAAAGGAGCCCTCCACACTACACAAAGATTCGGAGTCAGGAGAGCTGGAGGACAATGCTTGTTTGGGAGGAGTGAAGGAGACAGAAAGATTGTGCCGAGAATTGTGCAGATAATGAGGAAGCCTGTATGAAGATATTTTGTGTTAATAAAAACAACTTAATGTCTTTGTGTCTGGAGTATGTGGCCCTGATGCGCTCCTTAGTGTTCACACACATATATATATATATTGTCAGAAGAATGAGTCCGAGACATCACAAAGGTTTGGGGCAGCCACCCGTATAATATGCTCGGCTGCAAAATTGCTTGTTTTTGTACAAGATGTGAATGGTTCAGAGTCCAGAACAGAACTGCCTGTACTGAGGCAAGGTGGCGGTTTTAAAGGCCTGGGAAGGAAATGACGTCATCATAGCAGGAACTGGGAGTGGTGTCCTCGTGGTCGGAAGTGACATCATCCTTGGGGCCGGCAAGAGGCGGGATTTCCCGGGAAAGGTCTGCAAGGGACTGAGAGAGATAGCCAGTACACTCCGCCGCCCCCTGGCCTGGCGTAGAACTACAAGTGACTAGGCCCTTCAGTTGTTCCCCATGCGCACGTGTGTGACAATATATATATATATAAATATATATATGTATATACTGTATATATATATATATATATGATACAGTAGCTGCTTCTTCTTTTGGGGATTGAACCTTGGATGTCAGTGCCCGAGGCAAAGACTCTGACATTGCGGCACAGCAGCTGGTTTATTTACTTGACAGGGTGAAGGCTGGAGTATTACATTCATTGATCTGAATCGCAATCTGATCATTTGGATGGTTACCTACCAGGCAACACTTGTGGCTGATCGGCCAGTCAGGAAACATCCGCCACATCCTTTTTGTTGTGAGAAGCAGATCATAGATACAGTATGTGATACAGTAACTGCCAAATATTATAAAGAGTACACAACACTTGTTTCATCCTAATTGGGGCTAAATACACATACACACACATTGTTTGTTATGTTACAATATTTGTTCTTACAGTTGGCTGTTAAGACATCTTATGACTAGTAGGTAAAAACTATCCATAAATCTATTGGTAAAAGTGATAACAGTCCTGTACTATTTGCTAGAAAGGAGGAGTGAGAAAAGCAACCTTGCATTATGGCTGAGGTCTTTAATTATATTGTTTGCCCTATTAAGGCAGTAAATATTGCACATGTTATGAAAAGAAAGGCAGCTTGATACTTGTAATATTCTATGACACCTTCTCCATCCTCTGTGGTGTTTTATGAACATGAACCAGGCAGGTCAAAATCCAGAGCCTACACAGTCTTCAATTCATCCCTCAAAAGAAACAATCTTACCAGTCAGTTCCACCAGGAAAACAACAAGCTTTTAGTTAAGTTAATCAGTAGTATAGGGAAAGTTATAGCAACATCTACTGGTATGCTGTGTAGCTGCAAAATGCCTATGGTGAAATAATACATTTCAAGAATGAGTAACAGACCCTTGGATTTCAGCAGCGCGCCATAAATTTATTGCCAAAAATAAATACTGTGAAAATGGAACAGGGAACAGCCAAATTGTTACCGTTGTTAATCTTTCCCAGGCCACTAGAGTGCATTGGGGGGTTACATTGCAGCAGTATTGGGAGGGACAGTACATCCTGCTCTCCCCAATCACACTCTATGGCATGAGAAGTCTGCAGGGAAACCTAGTGGTGTTAGGGTGAGCTCTTCAAGCGTACCTGCAGACCTCTGAGTGCTGGCCGGGTAACCTGGAAACATTAATGAAGAGTTACCCGTAAAGGTTTCCTGACCTGGGCTTAAAAGGCCCCAGCAGTTAGTATACAGGGGGATTTGGAGTTAGGAGGAACCAATGCTATGTGGCTGGGCAAGGAATGGTGGCTAGAGGGGAACTTGTAAGTAAACACTAAACAAGAAAGCCAGAAGGCTTAGGCTTTTGTAATTTGTAATCCTCTACAGTATGTGCCTAGGGAATTATTGTTTTGACTGTTCACCTGGTTTGGTAATAAAACATTTTTCATTTGTTCTTTTTTGTCTTTATTTGTGCCTCGGGCACAGTAGTCCACATTATCCAATTTGGATAAATGATCACTTGATAATATTTTTGAGGCACAGATGAGTTTACTTTTACAATATAGTTATTACATCAGTAACACTGGAAAACATATTTTGGTATAAAAAGTACACATTTTATAATGTCACAGTTTATCCATCCTTCTATTCTCTAAACCTGGTTGTTTTAATTATAACCTCAAAGGAAAAAAATGACCAAACAAATTTATTTGAAAAATTGAATTATGAAATCAAAAAAACTGAAATCAAAAACTCTAATGCAAAAACTCTAAATATCAAAAAGTTACAAAATTCAAACACAAGAACAAAAACATAAAAATCAAGAATAAAAAAAAATCCAGCCTACAAAGAATGAAAACAAGTGACTTAAAAATGCACAAAACTGAAATTGAGAACCTGAAATAATGAAACCAAATTAAGGGACAAAATTCATAAGTACAAAACTTAAAGTCATAACCCGATAAAACAAAAGCTACATTGTTAGAAATCGACTAAACTATAAGAAGTACATGCACACACAGTTAAAGTCACTAACTAATGCCACTACAAGGATGCAGTGGCTATCAGAGATTTACAAAGCCATCAGGTGCTGTAGCTATTACCTAATTAGGGGTCTCATCCAATTAGCTTTTCAAGTAACAAAATACATTAAACTGCTTAATGTAAATAATAATGAAAAACAGCAGAACTTAACTTAAACAAAGACATTTTCAAATGTAGGAAAGAAACAAAATTCAAAGAAAAGAAAAAAAAACTTTAGAGTAAGTCCATCCATCCATCCATTTTCCAACCCACTGAATCCGAACACAGGGTCAGGGGGGTCTGCTGGAGCCAATCCCAGCCAACACAGGGTGCAAGGCAGTGAACTAATCCCGGGCAGGGCGCCAACCCACCGCAGAGAGTAAGTCTCATGAGCAAAAATATTACTGGTTAATCAATTCACTGTTCCAGTGAAAGGAGTCTTTTCTCGGCTCATTGACCCTAAGGCAGTCCTGAGCCCTTGATAGGCACTAGCCCATCAGAGGTCATACTCACACACACACACACACACACACACACGCACACACACACACACACACACACACTAGTTTATGCTTTGCTAATATAAAGTCACAGTTTAACCTGTCTTGCATAAGTTAGAGGTTATGGGAACAAAACACCCATTTGGACACAAGGAGAATGCATACACTTCACAATGACAGTAATTTTGCTGGGATTAAAAATCTATCATGAAAAGGTGGTTATTAGGCCTTTAATGACCTCTTGGGCACAGCCATCAGCAGTGTGTCTGTTTGCGGAGAGAGTGTCGACCTTGTCAAGAGGTTTACTTACCTTGGCAGTGACATTCATGTATCTGGTGACTATTCCTATGAAGTCAGTAGACGGATTGGGAGAGCATGGGGGGGTCATGAGGTCGCTGGAAAGGGGTGTGTGGCGCTCCCGATATCTATACAATAGGACGAAGGTCCAAGTCATTAGAGTACTGTAGCTTCCTGTCTTGCTATATGTGTCAGAGGGGGACACTTTTACATTTTTTTTGTGCACTGGGTGGTTCCATTAGGCACCACTGTTGGGACTGGGGGGGTGAGAAGTTAAAAGGCTATCTGTACCCATTAGTGGTATTTGCTGTCCTGCAAGGCAATCACTGCTTTGAAGTTTGGCCTTGGTAGAATGTCTGTATTTACCTGGCTTGGAAATATTGGTTCCTAATCAGTATATCTGTACTTATTAATGGTATTTGCTGTCCTGCAAGGGAATCACTGCTTTGAAGTTTGACCTTAGAGAATGTTTGTATTTACCTGGCTTGGAAATATTGGTTCCTAATCAGTATATCTGTACTTATTAATGGTATTTGCTGTCCCGCAAGGGAATCACTGCTTTGAATTTTGGCCTTAGAAGAATGTCTGTATTTACCTGGCTTGGAAATCATTGGTTCCTAATCAGCATATCTGAACTTATTAATGTTTGGTAACCATACATTTTGTTAACTTATGTTTTTATTAATTGTTAAACCCAGGCAATTTAGAGGTGCCATTGATTAGACTGTTTGTCCAGGACTGACAACAGATGGGTGAAGTAAATATAAACTGCTGGCCAGCAGAAGGCAGGGGGGAGAGTCCACAGGAAACGCTGCCAAGACACTCGGACAGGGCACAGGGGGCTCGCAGGCAGACAAGGGTACCTGGCTGGCACGACGCGAGGCACAAGGACGGCAACATATACTTCCAGGGAGGAAGAGACAGCTCCACAAGGAGACGCCAGTTGTGGGTCCAGCGAAAGAGGGAAGCTGCATGAGAGGACCAAGCGAAGCTGACAGATGAGGAATGAGGCGTGCCTTGGTCCCAGCAACACAAGGAGCCCAGAGTGGAAGAAAAAGGAACAACAAAGAGACGCTGACAGGGAGTCAACAATTTGACACAGCCTTCTGCTGGGTAACAGAGTGCATCCATGAACAATTAAGTGTTGGGGTAACACGGTGCCCAAACTGGACTCTGCACCACTAAAGGTTGTATCCTACAATTCTTGTTTTTACAGACTTTTAGAGTGTGGACTGTGTATTTTCCTTTTAAAAAAAAGGACATTAATTCCTCATATGTTTAGGTTCTGTTATGTTCATTTACCTTTTTAATGTACTTTATATTGTCTTGTACAATAGAACTTACTGTTGCTTTTTTCTAAATTACTGTTGTGTCTTTCATTGTGTGTTGACTCACCGCCCAATTTAAAGAAACCTGCGTGCTATTACTGGTAAATTTCAAGAGTTCCCAGTCTCTTAATAAAACTGGGTGGCGTAGTCAGATATTTTAATGGTGTCTAAGTTAGATTACCTATAAGTGTGACCAGACACCTGTGACATATGGTTGCGAGACATGGACGCTACCCAGTGACCTGGGACGAAGACTGGACTCCTTTGGTACTGTGTCTCTCCGGAAAATCCTTGGGTACCATTGGTTTGACTTTGTGTCAAATGAGCGGTTGTTCATGGAGTCCCAAATGAGGCACATTACCTGCATTGTGAGGGTGCGTCAGTTACGGCACTACGGCCATGTGGTGCGTTTCCCAGAGCGTGATCCAGCTCGTAAGATCTTCATTGTTGGGGACCCGCATAGCTGGATCAGACCAAGAGGTCGCCCACATAACACTTGGCTGTGACAGATAGAGGGTCATTTCCGGAGGGTGGGACTGGACCGCGTGTCTGCATGGGGGGTTGCCAACCGGGATCCCAAGCTGTTTCGTCGTGTAGTGGATGCAGCAACGCACTGTACCAGTGCATGCTCTCCAACTTGACTTGGCTTGACTTGTCAAAAGGTGTGAGGTAAAATATCAATTATTTCCCCAGCATGCCTTCATTTTGCAGAAATGAAATTAAAAATGCTAATTTCAGTATAGCACTTTAAAAATTTTCTTTATTGCATATTTTGATATTCATTTGTGTTTGAAGTTAGTAGGCTGTTGCCTTTCTAATTCTTGTATGCCTTAATACTTTAGAATATATAACTTATTTATGTGGTATTCATATTCATATGAGATCAAAATGCACAAATCCTAGTTTTTTATTTTTAAATCGTCCTACGTAACAGCTGCTTTATTTGTTCCTCTGCTGTTAAATGATTTTAATTGATTTTTGTTTTTTTCCCTAAGGCTTGCAAGTTGCCATAGCATTATAAAAATGAACGTTAAAATGTATGCAAGCACATTTTTGAATAGGTAAACATTTGTTATTTTAAAATGTTCTTTTTTCAAGCACGTTTAAAATAGTATCACTAGATTACTGAGTAGTATTTGCTTTTACTTTTGCTTTTTGTGATTCTGTGCAATGAGTCTGTTTATTTTCTATCCCAGTATTGCAATGATATTAAAGGGCAGTGACCCCTTTTATATTATAGAATTCTTAAATGCAGAAAAACAGTATCTTACATAAAGGTCATTAGACAAAGAGCTTTTTGTTTCAGCTTATAGACAAGAAGATAAAATCAATGCCCTTTATAGACAAAATGGCTGCTTTCCAAAAACTGCAGCTTATGTCTGCATATGAGATTGTAAAGCTTTGAGACAACAGTATGTTAAAAATCATTACAAACATATTGTGCAATAAAATGAAAACAAAGTATTTAATAATAGTGTAAGTAAAAGCCAAAAATATTCTTTCAGAGACAAATAATGCTGCTGCATCAGCACTTCTTTGTAATACAACACCTTTAGTATATTATATTCATATTTGTCTGCTTCAGTGAATTCAGTAGACTTAACAGTGACCTGACCTCGATGAAACTCCACTCTCTGCAACACTAAGAGTGTAGCCCTGTAAGGCTGTTGTGTTTTGCATACAACATATTTTTCAGCCAATAACTTGAATTTCTAAAATTCAGAGGGTGTCGTACTTACAACCAGACATGCTTTTCTTTAGTGAAGTTCACTTATATTTTAATTACTTCATCATAACAGTGA